>NW_026652284.1:50901661-50968065 GCF_009828535.3 Hylobates moloch | reverse complement strand
ACACAGCAGACTTGGAGAAAAAGAACATTAAAAGCAGACCAGGTGAATGAGTTTGAAATGGCACATGGAACTGGAAGAGAGAAAAGGTTGCAATCACTGCTCAAACAAGTTCATATATATATATATATATACACACACACACATAAATATATATATAAAACATACATAAATATATATATATATATATATATATTCCCTGATAGTCCAGTAAGCATTCGATAAATATGTGTTGATAGATGAACTGTTTGTTGGGCCCTAGTGGAATGTAACTAGAATGAGAAGTAAGCTCAGAAATTCCATGTACAGTCCCTATGCCATAGGGTCCTGGTACATAGGAAAACCTGATAGAGTTGGCTGACCTGTAAATCAGTGATGCTCAAATTCAGGTATAGATAGAATTGTAAAAGCACATAGCCCAGCTCCAACATCAATCAAGCAGAATCTCTGGGCAACTGCCTTTCTGTGACAGTTTTCCAAATGACTCTGATGCTCTATGAAATTTTAGGACTCATTGCTATTGTTGAATCAGGTGACTAATTTTAGGAATCTAAAAAGACCTTATGATCCATCATCTTTTCCTTCATCTGCCCACAATCCGCCAGCCTTGGCCAACATGGCAAACTCCCATCTGAGTACCTTGGAATTTAATCAGAGTGGGGCAGAGAACCTGGAACGGATAGGCTGTCCGGGGACAGTGACAGGACGGCTGAGGGGAGAGAAAGGAGACAGGCCAGGTGTTTCCTAATGCCCTTGCTCAGTACAAGCACTGAACCTGAGATCTCGGTAGGTTTGTATGGATCTACAGAGATCGCCCTAGGTTGGGTTGCTATGGGAGCAGGCCTTTAACTGGAGGAGTTCTGAGAACGTTTTACCCTCTCTGGAACCATGAGGAAATTCTGGAGGGCAGACATGTTCTGTCTCTAGCTTAGCTCTCACTCCTTAATGTGGGTCGGCCACCGCTGAAGTGCCCCCTTGGGTGGTCTGTGAGACTCCTGCAGCAGCTCTGCACGACTTCTGGGGTCCACAGTCCAGGACAGATGTGAGGTTTTGGCATCAACATATTCTGGGAGGCTGCGTCATCCTATCACAGTGAAGAAAGAAGAGTTATTTTGTGAGTTTTACCTAGCAGTTTACATAAATCAATTTGCAGCAGAGTTGGAGAAAAAGAACATTAAAAGCAGACCAGGTGAACGAGTTTGAAACGGTACACGGAACTGGAAGGGAGAAAAGGTTGTGATCACTGCTCAAACAAGTTCTTCCTTCCCTCCAAGAAATGAGGCGTGGGCTGTGGAACCCATTGCGGCTAATCGTAAACAGGTGCATCTTAAACATAGGATGCCAACCTGCTCCAACATGCTGGGCACCGGGCTTAGCTGCAGCTAATTACCCGTGCGCTCTGACCGGGCGGCCCACAGCGGCTCTGCAGGCTCAGCCGGGCGAGCGCAGGAGGCGCGGGCCCGACACGCGTGTTTAGACCTGCGAGGCTGTCGGGGGTGCGCCTGGGACTGAGCTGGGCTCGTCTTCATTTCCCTCAACTCCCAAAGCCCTGCTTGACACCCAGAGATGCTTCATCAGGCTATGAAAGTATTCCACTTCTCCTAGAGAGCTATGGGAAGTGTTTTTAGCGATTTTTTAGGTCCCAGAATTCCGACACAAGCCAACCGTAAGGGTATCATTTTTGTCAGATGGTCCTCGGGTTACCTCAGGGGATGATTTTTGCAGGATGACGGATTTGAACGAGCGTGTTGCCTCTTGTTCTAGTCTTCAGCCTGCGTTCTCACCTGCTGTATTTTCTGACAACTTATTCCCCTTTTGTAGGATCTGTAAGTCTGCCTGGGCGAAATTCCTGCAACTCATTCTCAATTCTCAGAAACGGTAAATTTCCTAACCCTGTGAACTGACTGCTAAAGGAGGGTAAGAAATGTTTTCCCAAGCTGATCCAGAGATGAGGACCCTGAAGCTGAGGAAGTACAGCATCCGGGTCCTTCTGCTGAAAGTGAGGCTCTCCCAAGGCTCCTAACTTAACTTTGTGTGTATAACACTATATTTTCATTTCCGAAAAATATGCAGTCTCTAAAACTGTACAAGCTGAGGGTCCTTCAGAATCTGTGTCTGCCGCTGGGTTGATCATTAGGGTACAACCTCTAAAACAACTGCAGTTTGAGAGTCTCACTGACAGTAAAACAGACACTTGAAAAGAGTGGCAATACATAAATAATATGCCCAGCATGATCTTTAAAAGATAATTATTATTTAATACACTTTTTAATTTTAGAACAGTTTAAATTTATAGAAAATTTGCCAAGGGAGCACAGATGATGCCTGCATCCCCTGCATCCAGCTTCCCCTATTGCTCACATCTGTCACAATGGATAATCCAACACCTACATATTACTCACTGAAAATTGATACTTGGTTTAGATCTCCTTAGTTTCACGTCTCTTTTCTATCCTGGCATCCCATCTGGCACCCCACGTTGCATTCACTTGCCTTGTCTTTGAGGCTGTTCTTCACTGAAGGTTTCTCAGACTTCCCTTGTTAGATGACATTGGCAGTTTTGAGGACTGTTTTTCTCATGATTAGACTGGTGTTATGGATCTTGGGGGCAGGGAGCTTGTAGGTAAAGTACCATTCTCATCACATCATATCAAGGGCACATATTCTCAACATGACATCACTTCTGATGTTAACCTTGATCACCTGGCTGAGGAAGTGTTTGCCAGGTTTCTGCCCTGCAAAGTTACTTCCCCCAGCTTTTCCATGCTGTACTCTTTGGAGGGAAGTCCCTTTGTGCAGCCACACTTAACAGGTGGGGTTATGCCTACCTGTGTAAGGAGTCGGTATCTACATAAATTACTTAGAATTCTTCTGTATTAGAGATCTATCTACTGTTTTCCATGTATTTATATAGTCAATCCTTGATTTGTATCATTAGGGAATCATGGATATTTGCTTTACATTTGGGGGTATTTATTTTGTTGCTCAGATTGCTGATGTTTGCCACTGGGAGCTCTTTCTGTTAGTGCTGGTATCCCCCTGTAATAGTCCATCACTGTGGGTTTTTTGTTGTTGTTTTTTGTACTTCCTGACCTTCTGGCAACACAAGCTGTTCCTGGCTCATATTGTGTATTTCTTACCTCACACCTAGAATCAGCCATCTCTCCAAAGAACTCTGGTTTCTTTTATTGGAGAACAGCATTTAAAACCAAGGTCTGGTTGCTAGGTGTGCATGGTGCTAGTGGGATGTCATTGCTTCTAAACTCTTTCCTTTACAGAGTAAGGAAATATGAGTGTATATGCTAACATATTTAAACACTTATGTATAAATATTTCTATAGGAAACAAGCTGCATCTATATTAAGCTAAATATGAGTTCATATCGATGTCTCCAGCCCTCACCATTACCATGTAGAACATACTGCCTTCCCCTTTGCTTGTCTATAGCCTCTTGACCCCGCAGTTTGGAACCTCCTCCTACCATCTGCCATCCATTTACTTAATTGTCCAGTGTACATGAACAGCAACATTAGAATTGTTAACCCTTGCTCACATGGGAGGCAGCCTTAACAGCTAGAGTATAGTCTATAGACAGTTTCTTCTACCTTTAGTCTTATAGTCCCCATTCATTTCTAAAGTAACTTGGGTGACCACCACTTTTTCCTCCAACCATTTCACTGACGAACCTCAATGAAATTGCTTTGTAGATGTATCAAGTAGTTAGATTCTTTTGTCACCCTGTCATGATTCTACATTTCATCCTGGGAGCCCCAGATCTCCTAAATATGTTTTTAAAGAATTGCGGCCGGGCGCGGTGGCTTATACCTGTAATCCTGGCACTTTGGGAGGCCGAGGCGGGCAGATCATGAAGTGAAGAGATAGAGACCATCCTGGCCAACATGGTGAAAACCAGTCTCTACTAAAAATACAAAAAATTAGCTGGGCATGGTGGCAGGTGCCTGTGATCCCAGCTACTTGGGAGGTTGAAGCAGGAGAGTTGCTTGAACCTGGGAGGCAGAGGTTGCAGTGAGCCGAGATCGTGCCATTGCACACTCCAGCCTGGGCAAAAAGAGTGAAACTCCGTCTCAAAAAAAAAAAAAAAAAAAAAAAAGAATTGCATACATGAATGTTCACTCTGTGCTCTAAACTTCCATGATTTTGAAAAATGAGTAGGGCCATTGAGCCAACACTTACAGTATCACACAGAATACTCTTTCCACCTAAAAATATTCCTGTACTTTACCTTCCAACACCCACCCCAATCCTCTGCAAACCACCTGAAACCACTAATTTGTTTTTCCAATCTATACGGTTGCCTTTTCCACAGTGTCAGGTTTATTAGTCTGTTTTCACACTGCTGATAAAGACATACAGCAGATTGTATAATTTTTAAAGAAAAAGAGGTTTAATGGACCCACAGTTCCACGTAACTGGAGAGGCCTCACGATCACGGTGGAAGGCAAAAGGCACATCTTACATGGCAACAGACATGAGAGAAAAATGAGAGCCAAGTGAAAGAGGTTTCCCTTTATAAAACCATCAGATCTTGTGAGACTTATTCACTACCACGAGAACAGTATGGGGAAAATTGCTTACATGATTCAGTTATCTCCCACTGGGTCCCTCCTACAACGTGTGTGGGAATTACGGGAGCTACACTTCAAGATGAGATTTAGGTGGGAACACAGCCAAACTATATCATCAGGTAAATGGAATCATGAAGCATTTTCAGACTGGCTTTTTTCACTCAGTAATATGCACTTAAGTTTCACTAATGTTGTTTGTTGTGGGGATTGATATTCACTTCTTTTCATCAATGAATAGTATTCCATTGTGTGTTTGTACTACAATTTATCCATTCACCTGCTAAAGAACATCTTAGTTGCTTCCAATTTTTGGCAATTATGGATAAAGCTTCTAAAACATGTGTGCGCACATTTTTGGAGGGTGAACAGACGCATAATTGCTGGATTGGATAATAAGACTGTTTAATTTACAAGAAACTGCCAAACTGTCTTTTATCATGGCTGTATCATTTGCATTCCCACCAGTAATTAATGGAAGTTTTTGTTGGTCCACATCCTCACCAAAAATTGGTATTGTTAGTCTTTTTTGGGTTTAGAACATTTTAGTATATGTGTGGTGATTGTTGTTTTAATTTTCATTTCCCAAGTGAAAGATGATGTTGAATAGCTTTTCAATGTTTATTTGTCATCTGAATATCTTCTTTGGTGAAATGTTCAGTTCTTTTGCCCATTTTAAAACTGGGGTTTTCATTTACTTATTGATGGGTTTTAAGAGTTCTTTGTGTACTTTGGATACAAGTCCTTTATCAAATATATATTTTGAAAATATTTTCTCTGAGTCTGTGGCTTTACTTGTTATTCTCTTAACAGTGCTTTTCACAAGAGAAAGGCTTTAAATGCTGATGAGGTCCAGCTTATTAGTTTTTTTTTTTCTTTTATGAATCATCTTGCAGCTCTATTAGTTTTTGTTTCATATAATGTGAAACTCTGTTACTAAGTCCACAAATAATTAGGACTATAATGTTCTCTTGATGAAGTGAATACCTTAAAAACTTCATTTTATCATTTCTTATAGTGTAAATCCACTGGCGATGAATTATTTCAGCTTTTGTATGTCTTAAAACATCTTTATTTCACCTTCATCTTTGAAAGTTTTTATTTTTTTTCCTTTTCTGGGTGTAGAATTCTATATTAACAGTTTGTTGTTTCAGTATTTTAAAGATGTCATTCCACTGTCTTCTTGCTTGTATTGCTTGTATTGCTTCTAGCGAAAAGCCTGCTATCATACTTATCTTTGCTCCTTTATAAAATGTTTTCTCTGGCTGCTTTAAAGAATTTTCTCTTTATCAGTGATTTTGAGCAATTTGATGATGTGTCTTGCTCTGGTTTCTTCATTTTTTGCCTTGAGTTTTGTTGTGCTTCTTGAATCTGCATGTAAATTTATAGTTTTCATTAAATCTGAATTTTTTCCAGATATTTCTTCAAATACTTTTTCTATCACCTTCTCTTAGAACTCCACTTACTTACAGAAGAACCTTTTGAAGTTGTCCCACAGCTCAATAATGCTCTGTTAACTATTTTAAAACTCTTTTCCCTCAGTTTTGTTTTGAATAGTTTCTATTCCTGTTTTCAAGTTCATTAATATTTTCTTCAACAATGTCTGTCTTGCCGTTAATCCCATCGAGTACATTTTTATCTCAGACATTGTAGTTTTCATGTCTAGAAATTTAATTTGTGTCTTTTAAAATATCTTCCATACCTCCACTTAACTTTTTGAACATATGGAATACAGTTAATTTAACTGTTTTAGTGTCCTTGTTAGCTAATTTTAACATATATGTCAGTTGTTGGTTTTGATTTATTGATTTTGCTCATCATTTTAGATTTTTGCTGCTTCTTTTTGTGACTGACAATTTTTAATTAGATGCCAGACATTGTGAATTTTATCTTGTTGAAGACTGGATATTTTAAACTCCTATAATATTCTGAGCTTTGTTCTTCTATGCAGTTGAATTACTTGGAAAGAGTTTGATTCCTTTGGGTATTGCTTTTAAGTTTTAGGTGGGGCCAGATAGTGCTCAATTTAGGGATAACTGTTTCCTACTATGGAATTAATACCATTTTGAGTACTTGGTCCGATTCCTGGTGAGTTGTGTTTTTTTCCATTCTGGCTGGTGGGGACAGACACTATTCCCAGCCCACGTGGGAGTAGGGTACTCTTACTTCTATTTCTTTCAGATGGCATTTTGCCCAGCCATGCTGCACTGATCAGTCCTCATTTAACACATGAGCGAGACCGTCTGTGTATTTCTTTAGTTCCTCTCCTCTCCAGCTCTGCCAATGCTAGCTTTCTTGGTCTATGCAAAATCTCAGCTTCCTCTTCTCAACTCAGGTGTCTACCGGCTCTCTGCCTGGGTTTCCCCTTTGCATGTCGTGGCCAGAACTCTCTCAAGGCAGTCAGCTGGGCAGTATCAGGGCTCCCCTGGTTTGTTCCCTGTCCCTCAGGGGCTAACGTTCTTTGTTGTCTGATGTCAGTGTCTTAGAATTTTTCTTTCACATGTTTTGTGTGGATTTTTGCTGTTTCAGCCAGGAGGGTAAATCAGCCTGTTATTCCCTCTTGGTTGGAAGCAGAAGTCCTGGGCAATGTTCTATTTGCCTTGACGGCATTGTTTTATTTAATCCTTATGACAATTTTATAAGATAAGAATTATTGTTATACTCAGTTTTTAGCAGAGAAAACTGATGTCCAGACAGGCTAAGTAGTTTTCCCTTGGACCCACAGCTAATAAGGAGGGGATTCAGTATTTGCTCCCTGTGACATATAGTTCCGGAGCTTGCAAGATTTGTGACCATTTTAGAGATGGTTCTAGATTAACTTCCATAAGAACATTTTATAATTGCTTTCATCATTGTTTAAAAAATGGCCTAATGCTGTTACTAAAATTTGGGAAAATAAATAATCTTGGTTTCTGAAATTTCTGCTGCTATGATAAAAATGATATTTCATTGATGTAATTGATAATGCTTTAAAGAAAGGGCTTTAGAACACTCAGGTAGTTGGCACTTTCTAACAGGCACTTATACAAAGTTTGACTTTTTAAATTTTTAAGTTCTAAACAGAAACTTCAGTCAGAGTATTATATTTAGATGAAAGTGGAAAGAAATTATCTGGTAACCCAGGTTAAAAAACAATCTCTTATATCATGGGTTTAGAGGCCCACATTCAGAGGGGATAAAAACAAAAAAGTACTTTCTTTTCCATGCTAGATAGAGTGATTTTAAGTGAAATCTAAACAAGGAGAGGAGTGACCCCCAGGAAGAATGCTTCCAGCAGGGAGAACAGCCTGTGCAGAGGCCTGGAGCTGGGAGTAGCCAGGGAGGCTGGACCCCAGACCATCAGAAGGGTTCTGGGATATGAGACTGAAGGTGCTGGGTGGCCACACGGGCTCTAGGGAGATGGTCAGGGCATGGCCTTTATTCTAATAGCAATGCCAGGCCATGGAAGTCGAAGGGCATTTCATAATCTATGGCCTTTCAAGTTCAATGAAATATGGTATATTGAGTCATATAGGAAGTGCCTGCTGCTGTAGTGACATCTCCTCATTTAATCCCAAGTACGATCCTAAAGGAGGTAATGGTATCTCCATTTGGACATGTGGAGTCAGCCTAAGAGGCTGAGGGATTCCAAGCTGATGGACTTTAAGTGTGGATTTACATCCATCTACTTCCTTCCTGTTATTTCATGCTGCATCCTATAACACCATCTTTATCTGACTCTAAGATTTTGGAAACTAAACCTCTCATGTACAAAGGTTGAGTTTCCTCTTGTGATTTTAAAATATTGAGTTTTGAATCCCTAGCATCTAGACTGTGATATCTAAATATCATTGCCGGCTGGGTGTGGTGGCTCATGCCTGTAATCTCAGCAGTTTGAGAGGCCAAGGCAGGCAGATCACTTGAGGTCAGGAATTTGAGACCAGCCTGTCAACATAGTGAAACTCTGTCTGTACTAAAAATACAAAAATTAGCCAGGCATAGTGGTGTATGCCTGTAGTCCCAGCTACTTGGGAGACTGAGGCAGGATAATGGCTTGAACCCAGGAGGTGGAGGTTGCAGTGAGCCGAGATCACATCATTGCACTCCAGCCTGGGCAACAGAGCCTGGTAAATAAATACCATTTCCAGTGCCCCTTTGAGGATGGCTAATTCCAGGTCTGGGGCAGGAAATGTGCAAGACAAGACCAGAACATCTTGCCATTCAAGAAATCAAGAATACTTGCAAAGCCTTCTGGGGTTTTGTCAAAAGGACTGAGGAGCCAACCTGAAGGGGTTGAAGATAGGATAATTTGTGGATCATTAAGGATAGTAGCTTTAATAGTTTGAGACCATCGGATATTGCTCAGGAATCTTCCCTGCTACCCTGGTCTGAGGTAGAAAGTCCCATCTGTTTGCTTAGTAAATGGAAGTTCTTCCATAGTATTTTTTTCCATCTGCACTTCCAAATTAGCCCAAAGAACCCCTAAGACAGGGGATATATGTGTCTTACCTACCAGTGGATCCTACATAGCCACTTGAAGCTGAAATGAAAGTCCTTAACCCCTCTGGCAGATTAACAGGCCCTCCTTTGGCTAAAAGAACCCCAAATTGTAAGTTCCTGGCTGTATTAGTTCATTTTCACACTGCTATAAAGAATTACCTGAGACTGGGTAATTCATGAAGAAAAGAGGTTTAATTGACTCACAGTTCCACAGGCTGTACAGGAAGCATGACTGGGAGGCCTCAGAAAACTTACAATCACAGCAGAAGGGTGACAGGGAAGCAAGCACATCTTCACACGGTGGCAGGAGAGAGAGAGAGCAAAGGGGGAGGTGCCACACACTTTAAACTATCAGCTCTTGTGAGAACTCACTTATTACCAGGAGGACAGCAAGGGGGAAATCTGCCCCGATGATCCAGTCATCTCCCACCAGGTCCCTCCCTCAACATGGGGAATTACAATGCCATATGACATTTGGGTGGGGACACAGAGCCAAACTGGCCATGGTGGGATGGGAGTCTGGTCACATCCCATTTTCTTCCAGCCCCCTTCCCCTTACTAATCATGACTAGATTTTCTCAAAAGCCAGCTTGAGGGAATGAAAGGCTCAAAGACCACTCGGCTTAGATCAGCTGGCTGCCCAGAGCTGTGCATGGGTCTTCTTCATGAATATTCATAAACTTTTCTCATATCCTGTTAAATATGTACACCCTGCTGCTCCATTTAGCATATTTACCTGTCTCTTCTTCCTTCTCCCTGAAGCAAGGTTCTCTAGTTTAGCCTGAGACTTTGCTTCCTGCCTGCATGTTGTAACTGCCTTAGAAATAAAGGTCTCCTTTTAAATTTACCGACTTTGTGACTCTTTTCACTCCACACAATCAATAAATATTAGTTGGATAATAAGTAAGTGAATAGACAGAATAAAAACATCATGTATTGAAATGGTTATAGTAAAAGGAAAGGGTTAATGGGCTCTTACTCTTTTTAAGGCAAGGTGACCCTTGGATAGCTAAGGGAAGAACAGTCCCTTCTCTCTAGGAAAATTCACATATGCACATTAAAACACAAACACAAAGTTTCCTATACAATTAAAAGAGATTCAGAGATTCACAGTCATCTGTCTAACCTCCATTTTCAGAAACCATGATTTAGTGTATGGCAGTTACTTTCTTATCAGGTTAACACGTATATTTTTTTAAATTGAAGAATGAGAAGGAATGTGTGAAGTGAAATTACTTCCAATATGATTAGAAGCCACACCATAAGATCTTGCACTTTACCTCATGTAGCGCATAACATTTTGATGGATGGCTAAAAACCTGGAGTCTAGCTAGGTAAGCAAAAATCCCAGTTATCTAACATCTTTATTTTTTGTAATACAATTTACTGAAATTAAACCTAAATTTAAAATTTGAATGATTGTCCAGAAAGTTTCAACAAGTACAGTCTCAGGGAGATTTTTTTTTAAGCTACAGAATACTCACATCTCACGTATACTTGTAGCCAACTTTTCAATGCACACTTAGGGAAAGTGGTGTGGCACGATCCAATAAGCAAATCCATACTCATTCAGTCAAAATACACCCCATTCCCATTCTTCCCCCAACATCTTGCTCAGCTTTTTTTCCTCTTTCCTTTGCATCCCATGGCCCATTGCTTAATTTTGGTCTTGAAATCTTAGCCACGTCTGACAGCTGAGTCTTTCCATATGCAGAACTGAAAGCACATCTCATGGTCAGGTTTGTACTCACAGAACATTATCTACATAGAAGTTGCTGTTAACGCTGTGGATATGACATCAGAGAGAATGTATATTATTCACAGCCTGAAGACGCAATGTAAGATTATATGAAGCCCCCGGCCCTTTGGATGTCTACAATACTCCACAGTTGAGGCCGCTTGAGCTTACATTTCATTTACATCAAAGGCACATCAGAAAACATAATAATGTTCTCTGGAGCAGACAGTTGTCTTTTGATTAGTGCATGTGTAATGTGTCCAGAAACCCCTGAGCTTCTGTCCTTGACGAGTATAAAGATAATTTAGGATTTCAATGTGGGTTTACACAAGAAAAA
This sequence comes from Hylobates moloch, assembly GCF_009828535.3. Taxonomy (NCBI): domain Eukaryota; kingdom Metazoa; phylum Chordata; class Mammalia; order Primates; family Hylobatidae; genus Hylobates; species Hylobates moloch. Next base: position 50,956,931 of record NW_026652284.1, on the reverse strand, counting down.
TTCTACTAGAACATTATAGAACATAATTGAAAACTATATTAGAACATTGTAAACTGCCCCCCCCCCCATTAAAGCCAGTAAATCCTATGTAGTGAACCTTACTCCAGGCTACAGAAGTGCTGTTTCAGTAACTCTGATGTATTGTAACAACAGACCTTTTTCTATTAGCTGTTCAGTTCACTTTGGTTTGTTTCTCTGTTATGGCTTCAACTTACAAATATTCCCAGGAGCATACACACTCAAGGCTCAGTGTGCGGAGGTATAGAACTCTGAAGTGAGATCTATCAGGATGATGAATTTCAGTCGCTTTGGTTTCATGGGGAAGAGATCACTAAATCAGTAAGGCACACAGCCAGTTTCTAAGGGTGATTTTATTATTAGGGGTAAGGCTGAAAGTCTGTATCAAAGGTCTAGGCAAGAAGATGTTTGTTTAAACGTCTATTTTCTTGTTCTCTTGCCTAACAATGGGTGAGATTCTGGGAAGGGTGTGAGCTAGTAGATGCATCTTTGATTAAGCCGAGGATATCCATAAGTTGGTGATAAACCCATTGGCCCATGTTAACCTTTGGTTTGCAGATCCTGTTGGGGCATTAAACATACAACAACTCAGTTAGCTTTCATCACTTGAATTGTGTTCTCTGACACCCAGCAAGACAGTTTTCAGCCAAAAAGCAATTGGTAGTTTTTCGAACAATAACAACAACAAAGGCAAAAGAAGAATGTTCCATTGTTTCACTAACTGCTATAAATCAGGAACATTCAGTGTCATGAGCAGGATACACAAAAAATACACAGTGGTGCCCAGCCTGGCTCCCTGCAGGATGGTCTCCCAGCACTGCAATGTGGAAGATGGCCCTGGGCAACCCAGTGACCTCACACTCACTTAGATTTCTTTGGAACAGAATGTTTCATTTGCAAATGTGAAAATGATGATGAAGTTATTTAGGGTCTGAAGGGAATTTGGAGTTTTGAAAAATGGAAAGGAAATGATCACAAACAGCAGATAAAAAGCTGAAGGGTTTTTGTTGACTCCTTGTTCCGCTCCCAGCTGGGGGAGACGATGGAACAACAGACTCCTCTCCCCGTCCGATTCAGACTTGATAAGCAGGTGGTGTAAGGCTGGGGCGGCCTGAGCACGAGACCTCCTCCTCATTCTTGCGTCCCTGAAGTCGAGATTCGTGTCTATTTGGACGTGGCCTTAACCAACTCACATTTGTGTTTCCCAGAGTTTTTTCCTCAACAGTAGCCATATACATATGTGCATGAAGCGCTGTCAGCCCCATACTGGGCTTCCTACTGACGTTTGGGTGACGCTGAAATGATAGTGCTGTCTCTGGGCTCGCTGTTGGTTTCTGTTTGAAACCATCCCCTCATTTCCATCGTGGGCACCTCTCACCGGCATCCAGAAGTCCGTTTTGGCAGGCGAGGCGGGTTTCCATCTTCCCTGTGCCTCTCGGATCTAACTGGGCTCAGGAGTTTATTTTCCTTCCTTTCCTCCCACCTCTCACTCCTTCACTGCAGGCTCTTAAAGACAAACTCTGAATGTGATTAATGGTGGCAGAGATTGGGAACATAAAGTGCAAGCACTGGAGTGTTTATTTGTTTAAGAGAGTTGTTTTGGGGCTGTTTCTTCATGCAGCTACATGGCCACTAGAAGAACCTTGGCTCTGCTGTGAGCTGGAAGAGTCCTTCTTAGAGTGCAGAAGAGAAGGAGAGGCAGGGGAGAGGCTCACTCTTCTGAGTAAGTCCTTTCCATCTTTAGCATAATCTTTTTTTTTTTTTTAAGAGATGCCCAGGCTGGCATATAGTGGTGCGATCATAGCTCACTACAGCCTTGAACTCCTGGTGTAAAGTAATTTTCCCACCTCAGCCTCCCCAGTACTTGGGATTAGAGGCATGGGCCACCACACCCACCTAGGATAATTCCTCTTTCAACCTTTACAGGGAGGGAGATGCATTTTTTGTGAGGTTTATCTCAATGTTATCAAGTCTTGCAAAGGCTGGCATCTGACTGCTGGATTGAAGTGTGTCATTGGATCAGCAGTGGGGGAAGAGGTCTTAGCAAAGCTCGAAGTTAAGTGGAAATGTTTTTAGTATATGCTTATCATATCACCAGCTATGTTCAGAAAAGGATTCTATTCAAATTTTGCATCTGGGGCTCCTCATTCCCCAGATCTGCTCCTCAGCCGACTTGCTGTAATTCCCCAGAGAGAGATGTCAGAATAGCACGTTTCTTTCTAAAAACAAAGAGAGGGCAGCAGTCTCTCCAGGCAGTGACTCCTCAAATGCCCCGCTGCGTCCCCACGTGGCTGTGCCTGCGCCTGTGTTCCTCCGCACGACTGAGGCCAGGTGTCAGGTGTAAGGTCTGAAGACTGCACAGCAGGGGAGGCCACCCAGGTACATCAGTAGCTCCTTCTGGAGGCGAGGCCTTTGGGCTGGGGCAGGTAACCCACATTTCATGTGTGGTATGGGAAGGAGAAGTTCACAAGTGTGTCGGCTAGATTTCCAGCAGCTCATTATTTGTTTAGCTCAGATATTAATAGTTTATGTAACATGTTTGAATTTGGTACCTACACACTTGAACAGGATTTCTTGAGTTCACCTGTCTGGCTTTCCTCACCCTGAGCTGCTGTGCTGTTGGACACCACTGGGCAGGTGCGGCCTGAAGGGTAAGCTCCTGCTTGGAGCAGGTGGTCTTGTCTCACTCAGGAGGCTCCCTTGCTGGAAGTCAGGCTCCCTGTAAATGCAGCCTCTGCACTTCATGACTTCTCTGCCACGATGGCAGTGTTTTCAAGGGAAAGACACTAACGTGTTCTCCTTTATTTTAATGTTTTATTCTTTCATATTCAACATGATGATTACATTAGCTCTAGATTCTGCCTTCGCAAAATGCTCCCTTCTGTTTTCTTTATTTGAAAAGGTTTTGAAATTGGAATAAAGTGATTCCTCATCGTGCTGCCTTTCTTGAGAAGAGGGACTATGGACTCTTCCAATTATTTATTTGCTTAGGCAACTTTAAATCTTTACTCTTTCTCCTATGTCTGCCACAGTAAATGCTGACAAACTACAGGAAGAAATAGAAAAGTTTTAACATTAAATTTCTGAGGATATTTCTTCCCACACTTAAAAATCTAGGATTGTTATTCTTCATAGGTTGATTGCCAAATAGTTCTTTAAAATTATAGCATTTGCTTCCTGTTTTCAAGGGTTATCTGAAATCAACTATTCAAATATAGACTAGTTGCAAAACACAGAGCTTAAATTAGACTTTGTGGGGACTGTAGGGACAGCTCTGTCCCAGGGCAGGTGTGGAGGCTCCAGCATGCAAACACAGCTACCACATTTGTGGCAGGGCCTGACCCACCCCACATGCTCCAGGCTAATGTGAGTGTCCACAGTCCCCTAACCCCCTCCTCAGCTTGGTGTCACTGGGGCTCTGAAATCCAGAGGTCAGACTCCACTCAGGAGGTCTTGGTGGTTTTCCTGGAAGGTGAGTGATTGCCTGAGTTCCTTTATACATTTTTTGCCTCCAAGTAGAAATAAAGAGAAGAAACTGATGTTCCTTCACACATTTATTGCGTGGATCATATCTTCAAGGAAGGTATGATCTTTCCTTGTGACCAGACATATTTATAAGTATTCTCTCCATGTTACATTTTCTGTAGGAGGCTCTGTATCAAATTACTGTATTATTGCCTTTCCATTCAGTGGTAAAGGCAAATTTTGTTCTCATTAAGAGTGCTCTTATATACTAAACCCAGTAATTGCCCAACAAATAATAGTAACTGAATTAGTTCGTGGTTCTGATAATGCCAGGGATTTCCGGGAAGAAAGGGTCAGTGATATAGAATGGATACATGTGGTTCTGTGAGCAATCTTGAGTAGGTGAAATTGTTGCATAGTTATCGCTCTCTGTAGCCTAATACTAAAATGCCAGCCCAGCTAATTCCATTTATTCAACACTAAAAACACCAACGTGATATTGATATTAATGGTCTGATCATCCCTCAAGACAATTTCCTCCCATTTGATAATGGGGCCACTGGCCACATAGTTCTCCAGCAGTGTCAGTGTGCAGACATCACCACTCAGTGACCAGCATTATTTGCAACTTTTTGTTGGCTGGTCCCCAAAGCCCCGCTGCTTAACTTCAAGGGCAAAATGCCCCAGACACCATACATGCAGCAGTCTCTTCACTCCAGATGCCTAAGTTCTTACCTCTCACCACTAACTTACTTCCTGTCAGGTGCTCAGCTGGTCAACGTGCTGGATGGTGTCTTCTGTGTATTATAGCACTGGTACTGTTAGGGAGCCCTTTCACCTCAGTTCACTGCATATCATCTGCTTGGATAGCTTACTCTGGAAGGATGTCTTCTGAATAAGTTAATTCCTGTGTGTTCTTGTAGTTCCATGTGTCTGTGGCTTGTCAAGAGAAACCATCCACATTGGGTTTCTCATCTGAAACCCCAACAGCACTTAACTGGTGAATGTAAGCTGCAGTTCTGCTATCTGACACAGCCTGAATGCATCATCTTGCCATGTGGCCGGCTCTGGCATGGGTGTGTGTGACGATGCTCCCATGGCCAGCCTTGGCTACACACCGGCTGTATCCCTGGGGTGCCCAGGGGCCCGATGAATCGGCTGAAGGTACATTCCTCACTTGCTTCTTTTCATGACCTTGGAATTCAGCACTGAAATTACTGTCTACACATCTTTACTTCCCATTCCTGATTCACTTGTGGTTGAACGTCTGAGGGCATTAGACCACAGGAGAGTCTGTATATAGCTCCAGGAATATTCTGAGGGCTGGGCACCAAAGCCGGTGGCAGCGTGAGTGTCCACAGTGCTGCTCTGCATTCCACCTTGCAGAGGTGGGCGTCTGGTGACCTGAGTGGCGATGAGGAGCTGGCTTCCCAGACCAACAGTTCAGAGGGGGATGCATCTCCTTTGTCTCCTTCTCACCTGCAGGCCATGTGTGTGTCTCACAGCTCAGTGGCTCAGCATGACTTTGTTTCCAGACATACAATTGCTGTGGGGTTCGTCGAAGAGTTAGGAAATCCTTGTCATTCCTCATCACTATTAAGCAATCAGTTTCCCTGGAATCCTACTTATGTTGGACCAGATAAGCTGTCAGCACTCCAAGTGGCCTTTCACTGATGTGCAGCCCGTTGTCCCCTGTTTACTTAGAGCCTGCCTAACGGTCAGAACCTGTCAGATGTAGTGGGTTCACGGGTTGTCTCCAATCCGCCAGCCAGGCCTCCCTCAGGTGCATAACTGAAGGGAATAATTAGAAGAAAATACTAAAGCATGTGCAGATTGACTAACTCCAGTGGGGAGAGTGAGAAAGGAAGTCTGCATTATGGGTACCGCAGCTTCGCAAAGCTCAGCGGACCGGCTGCATCGCTTGGCCTGGGGCTGGCTTTCTTCTAGCAGATAGAGACAGAGAGCAATTAGCGTTTGAAAGCATAAGCAAGCCAATCTGTTTTGTTTATACAGAGAGTTTCCCCCAGAAGTGAGGCAGAAGCAGAGACATCAGTAATGAGCACATGTGTTTGGAAAGAGTATGAGGTACTTATAAATATTATAGTGGCGTCGCTATAGTTAAAGGTCTGGCAGCATTTCCATTATAAACTCTCAGTGTCAGGGGTTTAAAACTCAGCTGTAAAAATTCCAGGCTACAGCTTGGCATCCCAGGCTCTGCCTGGGAACCAGGCCTGCATCCGTGACCTCCTGCAGGTCTCTGCTGGTGTTCCCATGCTGTGCTGCTTCTGTCTTTGTGCTTCTGGTCCTGTTTGCACCAACTAGGTGAGGAAAGAGCTGACTCTCGAGCTTGTATGGCAGGGTAAGGCCCCCTCAGTTATTGGAAAGGAGAAGCCAGACAAGAGGTATCCATTGATTTCATTGACCTCTGTTTCAAGCTAGAGCTTGGTTTGCATAAGACACCTTCCAGTTGTTACAAGTGGCTCCTGTGAACCACAACGCCAAGGGCCAGATATCACTGGACATGCAGTCGGGTTAGGAAAATGCAAGGACAATCACGCTAATACTTGACAGCCAAGCATTTTACATATGCAGCTCCCTTAAGGTTGCCCAGCCATTTTAAGGGAAATCCACCAAGGCTATCCAGGAGACTGTACTCTCCAAAGAAAGCACTGTACTTTATCTTTGGTCTATAAAGCTAACAGTCCAAAAAATTGATTAGCAAGTTGGGTACAGGGTTACTTGCAGACAGTTAAAATAGATGTAGAGAGTTCCAGAATTAATGAACAAACCATCTTGGCTAACACGACTTTTGAGAAAAACGTTTTTCCCCTCATTTTGTGATAGCAGCATGTGTGGAATTTAAATCAACAAAAGCTCTTTCTATGATGAGCGTTAGCCTAAACCGAAGACCAATCAGAGCGACGAGCATCAGTCTCCAGTGAGTGGCCACATCCCGTGATCTGTGAGAGAAGGGCTCACCTTGTTCTCCAGATGGTACACGGATGGCTGTGACTATACAGAAACTGTCTGGACCTTGCGGGAAGTGGAGGCTGGAGGCAAGCTTTCCCCTGCAATCTCATTTCATCTAGTGCTAGCAACACCCCCCCTTTTATCACTTACATTATCCCTGCTGTTGTTACATCCCTGTAACAGCTACACATTTTCCGTTTGTAATAGACTGACATGCACTGTGTTGCCAGAGATATCCTGAATTGTTAAGTGAAAAAAAAATTTGTTTTTTAGAGATGATCTTGCTCTGTTGCTCAGGCTGGAGTGCAATGGTGTGATCATAGCTCACTGCAGCTTCAACCTCCTGCGCTCAAGCCATCCTTCTCTCTCAGTGACCTGAGTAATTGGGACCACAGTCATGCACCACCATTCCTAGCTAATTTTTATTTATTTATTTGTTTATTTTTTTTTTAGAGATGGAAGATTCTTAAGATAATACTTCAGAAGGCTTAACAAAGCCTAGGAAAAGAGCCAAACAATTTATTTGGGACCCGAGACCCCGTGAATTCATAAGAATTCAAGTGCCAGTGTGAAACTTAAGAAAGCATCTTTCTTTGTCTGGGCATAGTGTCTCATGCCTGTAATCCCAGCACTTTGGGAGGCTGAGGCAGGCGGATCACCTGAGGTCAGGAGTTTGAGACCAGTCTGGCCAATATGGTGAAACCCTGTCTCTACTAAAAATACAAAAAGATAGCCAGGCATGGTGGTGGGCGCCTGAAATCCCAGCTACTTGGGAGGCTGAGGCAGGAGAATCACTTGAACCTTGGAGGTGGAGGTTGCAGTGAGCCGAGATCATGCCACTGCACTCCAGCCTGGGCAACAAGAGTAAAACTCCATGAGAGAAAACAAAAGAAAAGAAAAAGAAAAGAAAAGAAAAAGAAAAAGAAAACAAAGAATCTTTCTTCTGTTCTCAGTCATGGAATCCTATTTGCTCCTAAGCTAATGTCACTCTCCAAATCGCCATATCATGTCTACATGGGTAGAAACAATATTTATCAAAGGGAAAATTTCTAAGAATCATTTGCTACAGTCATAAAACCATTTGCTGTTTATTCTATTTTGTGAGAAACTGGATTTAAGCAAGGTACAGTCAACTGATTTAAATCACTAAGAAAGAAAGATATTTGCTGTTAAAATGGACACTTCAATCCTAGCTGAGCCCACAGTATAAAAAAGTAAGAGACAAAAGCCAAAGTGTGTGGGTTAAACATAGTAAGCTTGGGTTTCCAGCCTTGCTCTTGGATGCTTTGGCTTCAGGTGAGATCTGAGGAAGTGCAGGATGAGGGCTGAAGACGATGCTTTCATTACAGACACACTTTTCCCTCAGTGGCATAGTGAGGGCTGGGGCTGGGGCGGGCATAGAAACCATGCTGAATCCAAAATAAATCAGGAGTAAAATTCAAAGTTCCCTTTTGGGGTGGGGTATAATAGATTGGAATATTTTTAAAGAAAATTGAATACCTTGAAACATGCTTCTGGGCTTTTTTGTGTGTGTGTGTGATGGAGTATCACTCTTGTTGCCCTGGCTGGAGGGCAGTGGTGCGATCTCAGCTCACTGCAACCTCCGCCTCCTGGGTTCAAGCAATTCTCCTGTCTCAGCCTCCCAAGTAGCTGGGACTACAGGCGCCCACCACCACACCTGGCTAATTTTTGTATTTTTAGTAGAGACATGGTTTCACTATGTTGGCCAGGCTGGACTGGAACTCCTGACCTCAGGTGATCCACCTGCCTCAGCCTCCCAAAGTGCTGGGACTACAGGCCTGAGCCACTGCATCCAGCCAAAACATAACAGCCTTCTTATCTGATCAGGCACAGTACTTTCTGAGGCTACGCGTTGCTGATGAATTGCACGTTTTCGTTTTGTCTGGAGACAAGTGAAGGATCCATGGGGTTTTCAGGTGGCATACCTGCCCTTCCACCCCTTCCTCTGGGCTTGCCTCCCTCCTCTTCCAGAAGCTTCCTTTACTGTCTTCACTCTCATCTTCACTTCTCAGCATCATTTTTAAGGACCTATAGCCAGCAAGATACATAAAAACATTTGGACGATTACTTACAAATGAGCGCAGCAGACAGACGAAGCAAGAGGGTGGCAGCACGCGGCCCAGGCTGGGCCCAAGGTCTCAGAGCCTCGGGTCTTCACAACTCACCTGCGGTTTTCTCCCACAGGGTTGTAGGCCTGGCACGCGAAGACATCTAATTGTGTGCAAAACCTATACACACCGTGTTGATTTGGGTCACACACACAGAAAGCACTGTTACTACATTTGTTATGTAATTAATAATGGCTTGAAAAATTTGTTCCTCATTCTTAATGAATTTCTCTTTGAGGGACATTTGAAATCTATTATTTCAAGCTTAAGTCGTGCAAATTTATATCAGCTCTTTGCAGCAATACTTTTCTACCATATTAACGTAACACACACACCCTTCTCAGCAGAGCAGTCACAGAACACATATTTCCTTTCATGAGCCAAAAGATTAACATCGTCTTCAAATAGTTCCTGAACTGATTTTTTTTTTTCTTGTACTGAAGATGCTGATTAAAACGACAGTACTTTACTCTAGCTACTATTTGTTTCTTTTTCTACCATGCTGGAAGAATGAGCCTTTAATCCTAAAGTTCCCCAGCGCCTCAGGCCATCAATAGTGTGGGAGATCCACTTAAGACTATTTTTTATTGCGTTTTTTCTTCTCATGGTAAACAACCAAGTTGGGGATAGGCCGGCAGTTCATCACTGGGTAAAGTTTTAGTAGCTGCACATCTGTGGATGGCCATGAGTAATCATCTCGTGCTGGTTAGGATAGGCTGCTGGAGGGGGCGCCCCTCAGGCTTTCAAGTACAACAGACCCACCTTGACCTTGGGACATGGGGGCCTGCACACCTTCCATAGAAGAGCAGGGAGCTAATAAGGTTAGTTAAATAAGGAATACAATTTGTAATCACTAGTTGATTCTGACATATTATAAGACCTGAAGTCCTTTTTGCTTTTGAAGACTGCCTCTTTGTAATACAATAACTAAATACATATATTTCTCTACATGGAAGGCCTCTATGTTCCCTACAAAGTGTGAGAACTTTGTAAAGTGTGATTCCGGGGAAAGTGCTCACAACCCTTGAAGGCCATATGTCCAGCGATGGAGAGCCATGTATGGATTTGCCTCCAGTAAGTGCTTTACTACCAGATCTCTGTGTCACAGTTTTAGGTCCTTTCTACCACAGGATTCCAGTATTAATCTTCAAGTTTTAGGAGTTATATGTAAAAACTGGAAAAGATGATAAAAGAAAATTGTAAGGTAATTTATTTGAATATTGGAATTGGACATAAGTTGAGCTAATGTGACTGTTTTAACCTAAAGAAGAAAAGGCTACATTTGTTTTCAAACATTTGGATGACAAAATAATGTAGCATTTTACAGAAAACAGATTAAAGAGAAGAACCAATCAAAGAATGAAATGGATCATGTAACAAGTCCTGTATATGCTTTAACCTTGAAAATCAGAAACAAGATTTGCAATCGTTTGATCCTGCCAAGGCCCTTTCAGTACTAGAATTTTAGGGCAGTTTTGGCTAAATACTTTCTCTAAAAGAACAAATATTGCTTTCTGACATTAGGATCACACAGGAGATCATAACTATTTGGTAGTTTGAAGACATAATCATTGTTACATTAGTTAAAATGGAAAAGTACATATTTCTTACAAAAATCCTACAACTTGGAGAACTGCCAAGTACCTGTTGGCCGGGAAGGGAAGCTGATCTGACCGGCGTGCTTCCTTCCCTTGGTGTTGTTTTCTACAGAAATAGAGTAAAATGCCTCCCACAGTGCCACTCCTCCACTGTCAGGACTGCTGGAAGCGCTCCTAGCCCAGAACAGAAACAAAAATGATGTGCCCTTTGTTGATTTCTCCTCATCGTCAAATGGCCAGTGGCCAGGAGGCAGCCCTTGGCAACTAACAATGAAATCGGAAATGGCTTGTGGTAAATATTTCCCTTCAAGGCCCTTTTCCTACCACAGCGCTGGTCAGGTTCAAGATGGACATACTCAGATGACTAATGTGTGGCTTTCCAATGATTTGAGCTTGTCTGAGGGATGCTGTGAAAATAAATTATTGTTTTCCCCACATTTAAAAAATTGAGACCAAAACTGACGAGGTAACCACCTTAAAATATTTTTTAGAACTCTACAAATTTAGATGAGCACAGTGGCTCACACCTGTAATCCCAGCACTTTTCAAGGCTGAGGCAGGAGGATCGCTTGAGGCCAGGAGTTTGAGACCAGCGTGGGCAATATAGTGAGACCCTCATCTCTACCAAAAATAAAAAAATTAGCTGTGTGTAGTGGCATGTGCTTGTAGTCCCAGGTACTTAGTAGACTGAGACTAGAAGATTGCTTGAGCCCAGAAGGTTGAGGCTGCAGTGAGCTGTAATCGTGCCACTGCACTCCATCCTAGGTGACAGAATAAGACTTTGCCTTAAAACAAACACAAAAAAACCCACAACCTTAACATCTCATAATATTTTATTTTTAAAACCTTTCTTTAATGCAAGATATTAAGTTGTGAACACAAAAAGATAATGAAACAGCTCAACATTGGAGAAAAAATTGCATAAGCCAGTGCCATTCAAGATGTGATGGATATGGAATGTTTAAAAAAAGATACACCATCAACTTTTCATTATGTGGTTGCAGTCCTGGGGTTTGTGCTAGTTGGAACCTGTAAGAGGGATCGGCACTAAAATTGTATAAAATTAATACAAATGTATAGTATCGTCATCATTAAGCTTTTGTCTATCTTAAACTTTGTTTCACAATGCTGCTTATGACCATTAAATTACTAATGTACTTACTCAAGCCAGGAAACCTTCCTGAGAGACTTCCCATTTTTGGACTTAGGTTGAATACTGTCAGTTGCTTTGCATGTCTTTGTCCATTTGACATGTTACGTCTTAGGATAACATTCACTGGATAGGACATTTCTGTATAATTTAGTTTTTTTCTGAGTCAATAGCCTCTTTGCCTTCTCAAATGCATCATATTTTCTACTTACGGATGTTGGAATCTACTTAGTCTTCTAAAGTTTTGTGTAATACAAATTATTAACCATTGTCATCTGCACAATGAGAAAAGTAATTAACATCTTAGATATTAGTATACTTTATAAAGTAAGCATTTCTTGATCTTTTTAGAATAGTAGAGTATATTTTCCCATGCCGATCCTCCTACCTACATGTTTTACAGGTCTGTGAGTAGCAAAAGTGAAGAAATGAGAAACAAGTTAATTAGCTTTCTTTCTTGCTGGCTGACTGTCTGCGCTTTTAGCTGCATCTCTGAAATTCTGATTAATCTAATCTTGTAATTTAACCTGCTTCATGGCAAACTGGTATAAAATCTGTAAAAACTATTTATCAAAATCGTTAAAAGTGGCAGAGGTGCTGGACGCACATGTTCTTTATACCTCAAAGTTTTTAGAAAACCTTTCCACTGTCTTAAGTCTCCACTTAGAAGAAAAACCCACCAAGCCTCCTTCCCTCTTCAGATTCACCCTCAGCCTGGAAGGAATGGGAGTTTCTGCCTCAAGACTGATCCTAGGTTCATTCCCATTTTCTCACCCAACTGAGTCCTGGCATCTTGGCTCCCTGATGTTGATGACTGAAGACACAGATTGTTACCTGTTTCCATTTTTTAGGTGGAGTACTTCTTTTTTCTTCTTGAATGTTTAGGAAGTATGGTCAAGTTAGACTTGATTTTATCTTGCAAATGTCAATATAGATCAAACAAAAGATTGAATATGAAAATGGATTTACGATTTGGAGAGAATCACAAATCCAAATATGATTTGGAGGTTTGGTTTGGTGATTCTGTTGGAGGAATTCTGATGTGAAGATTAAGAAGCATGTTATAGGCAAGATACTTAATGGAAGGACAAGAGGTAGATGGAGCAAAAGAAAAAAAATCCTTAAATCCCAGAGTTAAAACAAGGTGGTGCTTATAAAAATAATATTTGCTTTGTATAAAATTTCATCATCTATAATTTATTAATCAGTACAATTGTAGGTATTTTTGATGCCAAAAAAGATTAAAATTCTATTCTTTCTAAACAGGTTTTTTGATTTATTAATGTTTTCATCCTATAGAGAATCTGAGTATAAAGTTACCTAACTTTTAAAAACACATAGAGATCATAACGTAATGTCCCAACACACAGGGGCTCAGTTTCTTTGGGCCCTGGGCCTGTGTGGACACTAGAGGTTGGGTATAGAGGGAGAGTTAGAGAAACACACATGTAACCACTTTCATTGTGAACCGCCAAATGAGGAGGCCTCCTGGGAAAAATATAGTTTCTTTGCAAGACTTCAAGATGCATGTATCTGCGCATATCACAGGATCAGAAAGTTACTCTCATCTTGGTCGGTACAAAAGCTCTATGGCTAAGCACCTGGGATGGGCTTTACGGGTTCTAAAACCACTTGTTCTTCCAGGTAATAGGATAAATGTGGCAGAAAAAGTGATGCCCTTCCTTCCGTTGAACCATGTGACCTCGTTAGTGTTACTTGATATTATACAACCAGGTTATTTTGGGCCCACTTACATATGTTTATTTCGATTACTTAGTTTTCTGTGGTAATTTCATGATTATTTCTTAAGATATCCAGAAACGTACTCTTCCTTCATGCCCATGCTCTTCATAGTTCTGATTTGGTAACCATTTTATTTTAGCTAAAAGATAGGCATTTCAATAATTTCAAATGAGTAAATGTGAGCCTAGATCCCAATCAGATCCAACATTTTAAGTGCTCATAAAAATGTGAAACCCTGCAATAACATTAAATTCCCATATGCAGAGGAAAACAATTCACATTTTTGTGGCACTGGCAGTGAACTTGCAGACATTTCTGCCTGGATTGTCTGTTAAGCCTCCTACTGTATTAATGTAGCCTTGGAAGAAAAGGGCGAAGTTAGGTTTAAAACGTCACATTCAAAACATTGTGCGTATAAGAAATATAACCCCAGGGCCAAAAGTCACCAATGAAAAGAAATTACACTGGTTGTGTAAACACTGTGTTCTTGAGGCAAGGAGGTGATTGTTTTTTGGTGTAAAGGAAAAATCTATTCCATTAAGGGAGGGAGGTGAGGCCTCCCAGGGAAGAGCTGGGAGCGTCAAATTAAAGAGAGGCTGTGGGTGGTGCCGGTTTGCATGTGCCTGAGGGAGGCACAGCTGGGCTCCGGATTAGGCGCCTTGCGCTGCTATGTGAAGACAGGCTTTCCCATCTCACAGCTCCTTCTGATCTTTTCCTAGCAGACTCTTTAGTCACCACGTCGCAAATGGGACGCTGCTTCCTTTGGGCCTTTCCTGACCCTTCCATTGCGGATCAGTCTTCGTTTTATGAGCTCCCTTAACGCGTTGTGTTGATCTCTCAATCGCAATGGCAGCTACAAGGATGTAGCCTAGGGCACGTGCCCGGACTGTGCGGCTGCCCCGCTGCCCGGTGAGTGGCTCCACTGCGCTCTGCCCGAGGCGCCTTCTCATGCACCTCCAGCGTTCTCAGGAAGCACTTCTGCCAGCAGTTTACAAAGCATTTGACAGCAGGGGATTGGCCTCCTGCACAGGAAGTACGTGGCTGATTACAATCGTGAGTGTATAAATAGCTCAGAATTTATAATTAATATTCAAATTTGTTGAAAATTGTTGAGAAAAACAAACCCATAGTTCTCAGGGATGGATGCTCTAAGGAATAATAGAATGGAACTGTTCTAAGAAGCCTGCCAATGACCTCTGGTGTAAAGCCACTAGGTAGAGTCATAGGCCACCTTCTTCTCCAATTTTGAGACATAAAAATGCAGGTGATCCCTTGTGTAAGGTCAGTGGGTCACATCCACAGATATTGTTCTAGAAGAAAACGTGAGTTAAGTGGAGCCCAGTCTCATTTCTGAGGCTCTGCAAGTTTCTTAATCTTATATGGAAGCCACTTTTCCAACTACAGTGGGATGTGTTATGGACGTGGGTACTCCTTGGGAGTCGATGTGGTAATATATGTGAATGGGCTTTGCGTCCTCAGGAGACTAGAAGATATAAAATCCAAGGTATTACTGTAATTACTTGGCCTACAGTTAAATTGAGACTGTACAGCTGTCTCTTGGTATTTATTCTCAGGGAGGTCATATGCTGTCTAACTAAGGAAATGGGAAAACGATAGGACACCCAGTCCATGTTTCTTGGGAGTGATTTATAAAGAGTGCAATGGAGGTGGAGAAAAGCTCACTGTTTAATACAAATATTTTTTCATTTAGGCTCAATTATTTTACATAATTCTATTTCTCGTTGAAGTCTATGAATAGATGCAGCTATTTTCTTTGCTAATCAGTGACCTGAAGTTAAAATGAGTGGAGAGGTTTTAGGCACAAGTGTATTAGTTTTGCTTCCTCCATTTCATGCTTCTCTAAAAGCCAAAGTCCTTGAACAGATGTTCCTAAGATTTTTCCACAATGTAAATAAGTGACCCCTAGAGAAAGAGAAAAACCATAGCATGGAAAGTTTTTGGGAAAAAATACTTTGTTTTTCAGAAAATTTTAAATGAAGGTAAATAAATATGAATATGATGAGAATATTTATGAAATTTAAACTTTAACATTCTCTTCCTAATGTGTGGTTTTATCTTTTTACAGACATTTCTTTTGTAATTTTGGTCATCAGAAACGAAAATTTGTTTCTCATTTGTTTTTGACTTGAAACTCTGCTTTATTTTGTATTAAAAGATTAAAAAATCTCATTACTCTATTCGTGTTTCCATGACAGCATAAGATGTTTGTTTTTTTTTTTTTTTAAAAGCATCAGCATTTCTGAAAGTTGTACGGTATTTTCAATTGCATACCTAGGGAGCAATTATAATTATAGTTTCAAGAGATGGTTTGGAGCTTAAACCATCTTAATATTTGCCAGTAAAACTTTAAGTCTATTAATTCACTAAAAGACAGATTTTATTTTCTCAACCCTGAACATAAAATTTTAAACTTTAGTCAAAACCATATATTCTCTAACCTGCCATTGAACTTTCTTGGGTGCAAGCATATTACCTGTGGAAAGATGATAGCTTGCAAAAGACTCTGAGGGAAGGGGAAATATGGAAAAGCAGGTACGGAGTGGCGATGGAGCATTTGACTCGTTCGTAACTAAATGACTCATGATTCGAACTAAGGTGTATCTGCCCCATCCCGCCGCCACTGAACGCGAAGCCGTGCAGAAACAAAGATGAGATTTTAACTAAAGGAACTGGGATTCAGAAAACAAGCTAGTCCAGAAAACAAGGGTCACTGCCACTTCAATGCTGTCTCTCATCTGTTTTGCAACATGTGTGGCATCTATCTTCTGGGACAGTTATAAAATACGGGCTAAGGAGGTGAAGTTGCAGGATGGTAGAGAAATAAAAAAGTGGCAGATATACAAGAAGGGAGGAACTAGTGCAAGTAAGAAAAACGTACAAATCCAATTTTATATGGAGTCGATTGCTCTGGGTCTCATTGACCTTGGCAGGACTCAAAGGGTCATATTTTATGTAGATGAAGCATCTTCAATTTCTCCTGCATCTCTGGAGCATGCAAATGTTTTTTTCCATCCTGCATCACTATGTTCCTTATATTCCTCAAAGTTCTTTTATATTAATAGATGTTTCTTGACATCAAGACGTGTTTCTTGATGTTTTTTGAAACTATCTTGACATGATCTTTTTTATTATTAAAGAAAAATATCTTTTTGATTTTGCCTGAACTTTTGAACCTCTAGCCTCTGGTATGATACTAGAGCTTTCCTGACAAATTCTCCACTATATTTCAGAAATAGAATAACATAATTAACTGAGTTTATGAGTCACATGAAGTCACCGTCCTCAGACGTCATCATTAAACATGATGGTGCACCTCAGTGTTCTTTTCTTGATGGATTCTGACTTGGGGAGGTCATCCTGGTGGAGTTACTGCACATCTGCACTGGGCAAGTGTTTCTAGCAGGATCGTTTTCTTGACCTCATCTTCCCATTCCTTATTGGGAGCTGTATTAATGTAGAGAAGTACACTCAGATGAAGTTAAAGATAAGGGAAGGGGATGGAAACACATTCTGCCTAGAATACTTCTCAGCAATCACATATGAAAGAATGCACAGCTCCCTGGCATGCTCCCGTGTCCCTGGTTCACTATCACCAGCTGCTGTGCCCCCCAACCTGTGGATAATATCATTTTCTACGTGTAAGAGATCAGGCTGACTTAATCCTTCAGGCTGCAAGTGATGATAGCACTTTGTGTCACAGGAAATTTTTCTAGATGCAACATACATTTTTAGAGTAGCTTGGGCCAGTGCTTTTTACATCTTTGACATACAGACAAAAATTAGTAAAGATTTATTGAGTTGCAAATAAGAGAAAACTCTAACAATAAAGACATTTAGCATCTCAGAAAAAGAAGTCCAGAAATAAGACAGGTTTCAGGTTGGTTGATTCAACACTCATGGGTGTCTTAAAAACCAGGTTTAGTTCATCCCTCCCTCTGCCTTCTGTGTCAACCCATTCTCACCTCTGAGAACAAGATGTCTGCAGCCCTTTCAGGTATCACATCCAGACCAAGGATGTCCAAAGGCAAAAAATGGGCTATATGTCCCAGGGTCTTCTTAGGAGTACAAAAACATTTCTTAGAAGCCCCCCAGAAAGTCTCCTTTTACATTATATTGCCCAGAAATGGATCACTTACCTAGAGAATCCATTGACAAGGTGAATATTACCATTATCACTGGCTTAGACCAATCACCACTCACACCTAGACTTGGGGAAAGGGTAAGCTTACCCATAGTGGTTGACATTTAAACTAAATATGCACTCTGCCTTCTGAGAAGAAATTGAAATGGAGACAACAAAGAGTAACTGCTACACTCACAAACAATTTTGAGGAATATTTCACAGAGATCTTAAAAGTTCTCTAAATCCACAGATTCAAACCACAGAAGGAATTTTATATTTGAAAATAAAAATTCTGGCCTGCTTTTGTGTATCTATGTCCAGTTACTGCTATGTGATGACTGTATTCCATAGGCACCCACTGGAATTTCAACATTTTCAAATATATTACCACAAAACAAATATATGCGAATTAATAGTGAACTATGTCTGAGTAGAGAAGAAGCTAAATGCCTCCCATTTACAAAACCAAATTTGTTTCTCATAAAATTTCCATGGCACAGATATTAACCCATTTTTCATGTAGACAAATTAAGGCTTAGAGAAGATAAAGGCTTAAACAAAGTCTCATGGCCAGTAGGAATCCAGATTCAGTATCTTGATATTTTGAAGATATTAATTGAAATGAGTTAACATAATCTGGGCTTCAAGTTTTTTATATAATATGCATATTCAGTGTTGCCAGTTACAGATGGTTGGATGCGAGTAATCCATTTACCTTTACTGATCTGATATGGTTTGACTGTGTCCCCACCCAAACCTTATCTTGAATTGTAGCTCCCTTAATTCCCATGTGTTATGGGAGGAACCTGATGGAAGATCGTTGAATCATGGAAGTGGTTTCCTGGTAATGTTCTTATGGTAGTAAATAAGTCTCATGAGAGCCGATGGTTTTATAAGGGGAATCCCCTTTCACTTGGTTCTCATTCTCTCTTGTCTGCCACCATGCAAGACATGCTTTTCACCTTCCTCCATGATTGTGAGGCTTCCTCAGCCATGTGGAATTGTGAGTCCATTAAACCTCTTTTTCTTTATAAATTACCCAGTCTTGGGTATGTCTTTATCAGTAGAGTGAAAATGGACTAATACATGATCCATATTCTCTTGCAGGAAGGGCTTAGTATGTGCATATAAAATAAAAATCCTAATATTCACAATTTGCCTTTCTTGGAGGTGGTGTTTGCAAGTTCCACAAAAGAGCATGTAGGATGTGCACAAAGCATTTATCTTCATCTGTAGGTAGTATCATCATAGGTGTTAATTACAGAGCACTCTTCCCCTGGGCAGCTTCAAGCAGTCCTTGGAATTTACTCTGGTGAATACTCTTGTGATTAATATTACTATCTTTCCCTTTTGATACATGATAAATAAATGGAAGAAACACAAATGTACTCAGTTGTCTAGTCTTTCACATTGTATAGGCTAGTGAACTGAAAGAAAAGTGATGCGATGGTCTTCATGGAGCAGGGAGCTGGTTGGGCTGGAATGAAAGTCACCCCTCTCCCTTTACTGCCTGAGGCTTTCTGTTGGAGTTCAGGCTTCATCTGTCCGTTTGAGATGGCTACACAGAAGGGGCCATCATATCTACCCTCTGTGCCCTCATGGAGCTTAGCACCTTACTGGAAATCCACACACCTGCAGCTCCATGGTTAAGCAAATGTGTGCTGTTGAGCCAGTGCTACCCATAAGAACATCTGTGCAGATAGATGCACAGGAGAGGTGAGTGTAGGGGGGGTAGTAGGTGGAGATGCAGAGGCAGTTGGTGGGGTAGTTGGTGGGGACGCAGAGGTAGTTGGTGGGGATGCAGCCACCATCCCATGTGGTGGCTTCTAGATGGGGAGCTGTGGATGGTGGCCCAGTGGCAGGGTCTGTAGCCAGGCAGAAACATGTGTGGCCAGAGGGGAGAATCAGTAAAGCAGAAACACAGGAGAGACTGTGCCGCCAGGACACCCTCCTGCTGCCTACTACTCTGCCAACTGCTGGGACATAGCCACCTTTCTATCTTGATTTCTTAGTATAATAAACCCTTAGTAATCTCAGTAATACTAATCGTATCAGTCCTAATAACCCATGATGGGAACAACAGCATTATTGATAACCAAGCACCATGCAGAGTTAATTTACAAGCATGACCTCATTTTATGATCACAACCAGCCTGGGAATTAGGCCTCATTATCCCTACTGTGTATATTAAGAAACAGAGCTTCTAAGAGGAGGTGACACTTGTTCAAGGTTGAGCAATCACTAAGTGATAGAGTCGAGTCTTGCACCCTGTCCACTTGATTCCCTAATTAAGGAATGAGAGTTCTAAATAAGCACACAGACACTCAGTTGCCCTACAAATGGTGGTCTTAGAATAACTTTGAGTGACTATTCCTTTCTTAGTTATTATCTGAACATACAGACCTCATTCATGCTGGCTGCCCATTTATGACGCCTTTTCCCATTAAGACTGACCTTGATACAAAGAATAAGACAAACAGCCCATAAACTCCTCCTGTCCAAAACCATCTGGTTGAAGGCAGCATTGTGGGGTAGGCAGAAGATGAGTGGTCTCTCCCACACCTGTGGTCATCAGTGAGGCCAGCATGGCTCCACACCGGTCTGTTGACTGCTCTCTTCCACTTCACTACATTTCACTGCATCTGCCACTCCCTACTCCTACTCCTGGAAACTCCCTCCTACCCTGGGCGTCAGACTCCAGCAGAATTCCCAATAGCTTGGCTTTGGAGCCAGACAGACTCAGTCCCTACCCCCACCTGTTCCCAGGGATGTTGTCTAGCCTTACAGCTCTGTGCCCACTCTCCTCGCAGCAGCAAGAGAAAACAGCAGGACTTGCTGCAGAGC
The DNA here is from genome assembly GCF_009828535.3 of Hylobates moloch. Taxonomy (NCBI): domain Eukaryota; kingdom Metazoa; phylum Chordata; class Mammalia; order Primates; family Hylobatidae; genus Hylobates; species Hylobates moloch. The sequence continues at coordinate 50,936,869 of NW_026652284.1, read as the reverse complement.
TTCCTGCAAGGACTGGGTGGCGTGCTTGTCACAGTACCTGGTGAAACCTGCAGTGCAGGAAGCACTCACTCCTCCCAGCCTGGGGGAAGGGGATAAGAACGAGGATCACTGGTCAAAATGAGAAAGCAGGCATGAGGTCGTCTGTGCTAGCGCCTGACCTCTTCCTGCAGCAGAGGATCGTGGGAGTCATTGTTGGTCCCTCCCCTCTGTTCTGAGATGGCAGGACTCCAGTGGCATCAAAGAAGCAGAGACCTGAGGGGTAGCTGTCTGCCCCGTGAAGCCTGAGACCCCCTGTCTGGGCAGACCCTGCACTGGCCACCACCTGGGAGTGCGTGGATCCTTCTAGTTAATGCCTACTCCCAGATCCGATGTGGAGTGTTGTTTATTGTAGACATCCATGTCTCTGTCTCTCCAACCAGGGCTCCTGGGCGGCTGGAGGCAGGGGAGATATTTATTCTCAATGACATATACAGTAGGCATTCAGTAAACCTTAGCTGGACTGGTGAATTATCTTTCAATCACTCTTTGTCCCTGTGAAACCATGTGAAAGAGAGAAATGTCAGAAGATTTCTGCCTGTTGTATTAATTCCTTCAAGGCAGGGATCCACAAACTTTTTCTCTAAAGGGCCAGATAGTAAATATTTAGGCTCTGTAGGCCATCCATTCTCTGTCAGAACTACTCAACGCTGCTGTTGCAGTGCAAAAACAACCCTTTACACACGTAAATGCACCAGCCCTGCTATGTTCTGGCAAAACTCAGTTTACACAAACACGGGTGGGCTGAGTGGGCACAAAGGCTGGAGTCTGTCTACTTCTATTGGAAGGGTTGCCACAGAGCTTTTAAACTCGGTGCCGTAAGAAAATTTCCATACAATGTGTCTTCCAAACCTAAAGCCTTCAAGCAACTATGCTAACCCTGGGGGCAGGCTCCACATATCATTCATTCATTCATGTGCTAAGTGATTCTGGGCCCTCCCAGGGCCAAGTGCTTTCCCAGGTGCAAAAAGAAACAACCCCCAAGCTAGAACTTCAGATTCCTAATTGGTCCCGAGAGGCGTGCCCCGAGAAGTCTTTCTTTGCTCAAGATTTCAATTAGGTTGATCCTCTGGCTTTTGAATATTTCCTCAACTGGTATGGCTTCAACTCAATGAGTCCTCAATGAGACCCCTCACTGCAGCCTTGTCTCTGTTTTGGGGACATACTTTGGGCTTTCTTGGGCAATGCTCTTGTGGGATTGTGCTAGAGCTGGCAGTGGAACCTTGAACCCTTCCCTGCTCCACTGGGCTGACCCTGCGGTCTGAGCTCCTGGGAAGAAGCAGATGCTAAGTGTGTTGGAACATCCCTGTGCTCTCTCTGCTGAAAGAGTACAGTATGTACATGTGTATTTATACATATATGTATAATTTTTAAAAATTACACTAAAATTTTAAGAGAAACAAATCCTTACTTAAACAAAAATGATGAGGTATGTAAGATCAGTAACTGTTTAGACAAGAGTATAATTTATTTTATTTTATTTTATTTATTGATTTTTGTTTTATCCTCACAGAATGCCTTCGTTGATTTTGCTGAAATCTTGTTTCTGTAGCCAACCTAATGTTGAAGCTGATGTGCAGATGTGACTTCGACATGAATGTTGGTTGATATTTTCATAATAATACCAATAAGTGAGGTGAAAAGGAAACAATGAAGATGTGTGTTGGAACATCACTTGCTCTTCAGTGATGTGACCTATTTATTTGCTGAATTGGATAATGGGTTCTGAACAGAGGAAGAATATTCTCTCAATTGCTGTGCTATTTCACAATGTAACAGCTACCTACACAACACGCTTTTAGGTTTAATCTGCATTATAAACATTTTATTCTTCACTTTCATAGGTCTAACCAATGCATGAAGCTATAAATAAAGCTCTGATCTGTGGCATTTGCTGATTCCAGTGGTGTAAATACTCCCACCATGGCTGGTTTCATGATACGAATGAGACACCACAAGCTCAGAGCTGGAACGAGATGTGCAGTAGCTTGCTGTTAGGCTATGCTTCCACCACACAGATACCGGAGAACTAGAACATGCTAAAGTGGAGCAAAATATGGACAAAGTAGTGATTTTTGGGGATTATATATTGACAATAATGCAATAATGAGACAAATCATTGACCCAATTACCAATAGTACATATTGGGGGTTATATATTGATTCTATATTCAGTGAACATAGAATTACATTAAACATAGACTGCAAATTCCATGAGTGTAAGGACTGACTCCTCTAAGTTCTTGTAAAATATCACGTATATATATTTGGTAATGTATGTAAAATTATTACCATCTATCATCATGATAATGTGTAATTCAGATTTAAGCCACTTAACACAGGTAAAATTAATCATGAGACCAATACAAAAAATATCTCACCTGAGCAACATAATGAGACATCATCTCTACAAAAAAATTTAAAAATTAGCTGGGTGTGCTGGCACGCACCTGTCGTCTCTACTACTGGCGAGGCTGAGACAGGAGGATGGCTTGAGCCCAGGAGGCTGAGGCTGCAGTGAGCTGTGATCAAGCTATGATGCACTCCAGCCTGGAGTACAGAGTGAGATCCTGTCTCAAAAAAGAAAAATGTAGAATTTTGATTGAGTGTTGGCACAGAGTGATTATTGAGTAATTACTCAATGAATGAATGTAGATAGGAAAAGAATACACCATATATTAAATCTTTGAGTCTCTGGACTACTTTAAGGTTTGCTAGGAGGTTGTCTAATTATTCAAGTGAAATTAACACAAAGTAGTTCTTTCAGTACCCACTTCTTTCTGTTCTGCTTCCTTATAAGACATTTGCTACTTAATTATGAATTAGGATGGTCGTGAGTGTTGGGAGTAAAAATGCCCCAGGTGCTCGGTGTGCAGGAAGTGTAGGGTGATGAATAGATAGCGTTCAAAGTGAATGAACTCCAATAATGATCTGCTGAAGAAGATAGAAAGGGGAGCCCTGTCTCTGGAGCAGAGACTTTGCCTCAGACCTGGTCAGTCCCATTGCAAATGCAATCTCGAGCCAGGATTGCATGTGTGTGTGGGGCGAGCCCTGTGCACTGGGGTGGGGCGGCCCCTCCTCCAGCCTGTACCACCTTGTCACTGCTCTGCAGCAGGCCTGCGCAGGCTCATCTGTGCAGGTGTGGCCTGCAGTCAAATTTAAGCAAAACAGGTACTCACTTTTCTTTTTTTAAAAAAGAGAAATAGCTTTCTCCCGAACTTTTTCTTTTGGTGGGCTACTTGTATTTACTAAATTGGATTTCCCCAGTGGGGTGGGATGCACTGGTCTGTGGTGGCATGGGTGCCGCTGGGTGTTCAGTGTGGGTTCTTTTTGGGCTGCTGGCCTGTTAGGAAGGTTTGGGACTTCAGCAGTTGTGCTGCGGGCAGAATCCCCTCTGACCTTGGCTGCAGAAGCAACGGCTGGGCAGAAAAAGTGCTGTCACGTGGCTTTATGATCCCCTGCCAAAAAGACACAGGTAGTCCATGTGTACAACAAACACAGCTAATGAATTCAGGAGGAGACTGGGCCCAGCCCTCCTTGGCACTGTTAAACCTGCAGCATCAATCACTGTGAAAAGCTGGCTTGCTCAGTTCCCATGTTATAAGCGGGGTTCCCAGATCTCCTCCACTCCAGTGAGTCCTGTAGTTCGCTTTAATTGTTCTGTCTATAGAAAGAATATATAATCCATTTATGGTAATAAGAGGTGAATCTTGGAATCTTTCACAGGAACAGGTTCCCATTCTAGAGCAAGTGACTGCTGGAAAACAATCCTGATGGTTTACCCCTTCATGCCCCTCCCCTCAGCTGGAAACAAAACACCCCATGAAAACAAACAAAATCATCACATATACATACCCACACCCGCATCAGGGACACATGCGCGGCCGTGACAACTCTGCAGTGTCCATTTCACAGGGTGGTTGATATATTTCAACAAATTTCGTTATATTGCTATGGCTTTTAAGGGGATCTGATAAAAAGGAAGTTAGATTATTTAAACTGGCCAAACATAAGAATTAACTAAGCCTTTCTATGAAAAACAGCATAAAAGTGGGGTAAGAGTCGAAGGGAACCCAAACAGTATCAGAGAAAATGCTTTTAAGACATGTTGCACTAATAATATTAAGCATGATACAAAGAATAGCTGAACACTTGATACTACTCTAACTACCTAACGTACTGACGGAAAATTACTTATTTGCTCCTCTAGAATCAACATCATCATCCCAAGTGGGAGACCAGAGTCTGTAATCTCGGAGAGGCTGAGATGCTGCCCTCCAGTGTGATGTGAGAGATGAGTGCTGGGGACATAGCAGACGATAGCCTCAGTTTCCCTATATTTGTAGAAAAGCAATAAAGGCCCATGCACCTCAACAGCGTAGAAGAGGAACTGGAAGGGAGGGAGGGAGGGCCTTCCAGCCATGGGGAGCTGCCTGAGCAAGGCTTCCCACTCTGGCAGGCTAAGGAGGGCAGGCCAGGCAGCTGTCACTCACATGCTCTGGCCTGCATATTTGGGAGGGGAAGAGCGCCTCCTTGCCAATGCTGCAAAGTGCTCAGCCATGAGAATTGCCACAAATCCTGCGGAGCATGCGCCTTTGGAAGCATCAGGCTGGAGCTTTGACACACAAAAGAATGTTGGAAAGCCAAGTGGCTCTTGCCAAAGTTTTAGAGCTGAGATTTATCAAAGGCTTACCTGCCACACTACTCATAAGGAGCTCCAGGTGTCTGGGGCTCACCTGAAGCCACCTGTGATTTCCGTAGGGCCATGTTGGGAGCTATGGGTAAGCGCCTACTCTAGCTCTTGGGTAGGCCTACTTTGATCAAATGTTCTTGCATCGTAAACATTAGTCATAGGAAAGTGAGACTTCAGTGTTCTCTGTAGGTTTGTCTTCTCCTGAGGAAGTGGATGCCATGTGACATTTTGCAGATGGATCAAGTGCAGGAGGTAAAATAACTCCCTCAGCTTCCCTGATCTTAGGGTCCTTCCATTCGTCATTCTTTTTCTTTCCCTTGGAGAACTGATTTGCATAGAAATGAGAAGTTTACTCTCTTGCTTTTGGATCTGTTGCATGATCGCAAAGAAAAGAAATGCCTTACTTGATATTTCAACATTAAACTTTACAATCTGGAGAATTTTTCTTCCAGCACCTCGTCCTGGGTAGTTGAGTATAACGGCCCCCATATTTTGACCAGGAACTGAAATGAACCCTATCCAGGGCTTGCTTGGGTGTGGAAACCTTTCAGACTCACAGGCAGAGCAGAAATCCTCATGCTGCACTCCCCCATAGAGCAGAAGTCACAATCTGTGGGGAGTCATGGAGAGGAGGAAGTTGAACTTCAGTGTGCTCTGAAAATAAGACATTGTGTGGTAGAGTGTGGGCCAGCAGCCTGGGTAAGACATGGCCCAGGTAGAGAGCTCAGGATGACTGGGTGTCTTCCCTCAATGTCACTAGGAAGTGAGTTCGCTCCCAGACTCTCCTAGGACCTCAGTCTTAAGAGCAATCACAGCTGCCTGTTAACCAGCCTGAATACAAAAAGTGAAAAAGCATTGCCTTCAAGTGGAAAAGAAGGGCTCCTTTGAAGGAGCTGCTGCAGAGAGGTCATTGGAGGAAATCTCAGCATCCCCCACGCCCTCCCTTCCCTGTGGCTGGAACCCACGGGGGGCCTTTCATGTTAGGTCAGAGGCTTCCCCACAGCCCCTTTCCCTTGTCTTGGAATGTCTGTGTGAGGGAGTGGCTGGCAGAGTGGCTGGAAGTCCACAGAGTGAGAGGAGTAGGTGCGGGACCTGGCATGCGGACTCTGGGCTGTGACTCAGGCCCAGGTAGGGTGGGTGGGGAGGGGAGTGGTGGGGACACGGGGTCCTGACGGAGGTCAGGAGGCACAGGGTGTGGGTGCTGCTTGTCTCCCCAGCTTCTCCACCGCACCATGTGTCTGGGTCTGTGATTACCGGAGGTGACTCACAACAGGCCCAGACTCGCCTGTGTGCATAGCACTAAGGGTAATGACAACACCTCCGTGTGTGCAGGTGCCTGCTGGAGACGCAGAGCTCCGCAGCAGCAGGTGAGCTGATGCTGCAACCTGCTAAACATCGCTCCTGAGGAGCACCAGGGCCCAGAGTGCACATGGCTCTCAGGCTCAGTGAAAAGCTTGCAGTGAGCTCAGCCACTGAAAAGTCACTACGAAGATGGAAAGCAAAATGAAAACCGAGTCCCCGGTACCCTATGTTTATCTGTCTCTAAGAGAACATCCTCGGGTTTATTTATGATTTGAGTACTTCATAAGAAAAGTAGTATAAAATAGAAAATAATGTGTTGATGTCCTATATAAGTGAATCTACTCAATACAATTTATAAAGCATATGCTTCTACAGAAATGTCTTTGTACTTAGAAATGACACTTTAATTAACTTCTTAGCCAATCCTTGGACATTTGAGTATAAAACAAAATGGAAGTGGCTCCAGCCAGCACCAAGAGGCCCTGGGAGGTTTGCACTGTGTGCTTTGCAGGGGCCAGGTATCCTTCATCACAGCAGCAGCCTGCGTGGCCCAGCACAGCCTGCAACTGCAGAACCAGAGCTCACCGTGGCTGCTCCCCATTTACAGTTTATGCCAAAATCTGTCACTTGAGTTCTCAAGTGAGTTTTTAATCAGGGAGTAGATGGATAAGGCCTATTTTAATATTTTTCTTTAATCCTATTTAGTTTTGTGTACTTACGGCATTATCCTGAGAAGGAAGTTTGTAGGTTTCATAGGAGCCAACATGGTTCACGCACAGTGACAGGCCAAGAACCCCAAACATGCCATCGGAGAGCAGCCAGGGCTCCCAGGATTGACCCTAATCCCTGCCTCTCTTCAGGCCACTGCCTTCCCCAATCCCAGGATACCTCAGGCCTGGCACTTAGGCCCACAGCGGAGGGCATGTTCCCCCACTTCAACCTACCCCAAGACAGGCCTCTCCCTGTGAATACTGACAATAGAAAATGTTTCCTTCTGCCAAGGGAATCCCGTGGCCCTCACAGGAGTGTGGGTTTGGCCTTGGGTCTGAACAGATGGCTGCATGACTGCCTGGGGTCATGTTGCTCAGAGGCTGAGCGCTCTAGCCTGCAGGAATAGTGTGGATGGGGTCTACACACCCAGCCCTGGTGGGCTGTGTTGGTGGGGGGCAGTGTCTTCCTCAGTCTGTCTTCAAGGAGGCTGTAAAAAATCTGTGGCTCAATCTCATCCATGGCTACAGAGCTGCGTGCAGAAGCCAAAGGTGCCTGGTTTTGCCTTAGTATTTTTCATGTAGAAAGAGAAGAGACAAGTACATTCGTTTAGAAGAAACTCACCAGGAAAAGCAAGCATGGACTGACTTTGTAGGAGTGTGAGCTGGATGGGAGGAAAGGCAGTGGCTGGGTGGAGGAGGGGGTGACTGTTTTGCTCAGAGCCTCCTTCAGTTCAATTAGTCCATCTTCCATCTTCACCTGCACCTGTAGACACCGCTTCCTGGAGCTGTTCTGTGCAGAAGCTGAGTGAAGATACTGCAGCAAGCCCTGGGTCCGAACGCCTGTGTGCTGACTCTAAACCTGCTCCTCAGCCCCAGTTTCCTTCTCTGAAAAACCAGGATGCTAGCAAAACCCGTACCCCCATTCTTCTCAGTCCTGCACCCACCAGCGAGCTGCAAGGCCCAGGAGCTGCTGGCTCTGTTTTCCTGTCTCCAGGACTAGCCTTTGATTTATGAGATGTCCCCTGTCTCCCCCGATTCTGACCTCCCAGGATGGCATTTGGTGATTTCTTGATGTTCTCTTGCTTTGGCACTAAAATACGGATGGGAGTGTCATTTCCAGATCTTTTCCAGACCTGTGCAATTCTTTCCATTCTTCATAACAGCCCATGACCCACCTTCCTCTGTTTCAGCCACAAAGCTAGCGATGCCTGTGTGTGCACTGCTGCTTCTCATTGTTAATATTTTAACTGTTATTAAAAAAAACTTTCTTTTTAAACTGTGTGTGTATGGTTTTAAAAATTGACGCACTTCCAGAGCTCTCAACTTCTGCAGTCTTTCTGAGGTCTGTGTTCCTCTTCTTCAGCTGGGAAGCAAATGCTTGACTTAATCCCTTCCCAGGTTTTCTTCTACAACTCCACATGGAAAAAAAGCAACACACTGAGCCAGAAATGCTTGCCCAATAGGATTTGTTGCCAGGCTGCATGGAGGGGAGTCCTTAGAACCTGGGCAGCCTTCACCTCCCCATTCCCATCGCTCCCACGCAAGTCTTCCTTGGACAGCAGGTTGGGGCATTGTTCAAAGAAAGTCCCTGCTAATCAACAGAGTATGGCTTCCCTCATTATTACGGCAGATTTCCTCCCACTTTTTTCTTTTGTAAAATGGAGAACTCTTCACACTACAATTTTTATGGGAGATATTCCTTCTACCTTGGGTGGATGTGTGAAAAGCAGCCAGAGGAATATATGATTAAAGAACAGGGTGGCAGAAGTTTTGGTCAAGTGAAATATTTCCTGAGAGCCCTGTCTCTTCTCTCCAGGTCTCCAGTTTCCAGGCAGGTTGCATGGGAGAGAGGCAGGTGTGTGTGTGCATGCAGAGGAAAGAGAACAAAGCCCGAGGGATCCAACTTCCAGGAAATCTCTGCTGCGCTGGTGCAAAGGAAAAATAACCCCTGCTCTCCTCTCAACTTCAAAAAAATTTTTTTTTGGTTTTAGTTTATAGAAGTCTAAATATTAAGCAGTTTCATGGCGATAATGATGCAGCCACATTTTAGATAAATTCTTTGAACTTTTTAAAACCCTTTGTGTTTTCCTAATAGTTACTCATAGAAGGGCTAGGATAGGAAAAATGCAGGCAGGCCAGCACCTGCTCCTGAATACCCATTTGAGCAATCGTATACCTTACAAATTCGGCTGGTCACGTTTTTTTCCCTGGTGGTGGCAGCAAGAAGTTGGATGGGTTTCTGGGTACATCGCATCCTGTAGTGAAATGAATGATTTCCTTTCAGCCTTGTGTGTTTGAAATGGGTTCCTGACGTGGTGTCTGTGCCCTGATGGGAGCTGCTTGTCTGTGTGAAGACAGCTAGCAGGACACAGAAGGCTCAGGGCAGCCAGGGTCACTCCACTCCTAGCAGGCCTTCCTGCACCTCCCTCACCTGGGTGCCCTGGACGGGGGGTGCTCACACGGCCCCTCTTCCCTCCAGATGTCTCAGGTCAACTCTGGGCTCTGATGTCCTGGGACATGTGCTGGGTGCTCCTGGCAGGAGCTGCTGTCGCGTCTGAAGTGTCCCTGTGGCTGGGGCTGGTAGGCAAAGGGCCAAGAGATGTTATCTTTATAACATCTGCCGTCATCTCTGCTGTGTGGGAACTAATGGCTGTGTTTGAATAATTAGGCCTTTGCACCATAGCGCAACAAAAGCCGGTATTGCTCCATTAAAGCAAACATAATTACTGTAGCTCACACATTCGGAGCCCCTTTCATCCCTCCAGAAGCTGCAGAGTCGGGAGGATCTGAGTCTCTTGCTCAGGTCCCAAGGAGCCGGCCCCCTGGGTGCAGTGTGGGCATCAGGACGGTCTGTCTTTCTGTCTCCTCTGTGCTTCCCAAGCACTCGTGGCAGACCTCTGCTTTGGCCTTCCTCACACTTCCATTTGGTCCCACAGGCTGTTTTTTTGGGCCCAGCGCTGCATCTTGCCCACATTCATTTCCCTTAGGCAGATGTTGGGGCTGAAGTCTCCTGACCTCTCTGTGCCTCAGTTTATTCATCTGATAATCACCACATCTGCCCTGTCAACTTCCAGGATGGTTGTAAACATCAAACGAAGTCATGGATATAAAAGTGATTTGCAAAGTATAAAAATGCCACACAAATGATAAAAATCTTACCGTTACTCAGGTTAGGGCATGGATACTATTTAACCAGCCACCAGTCCTGGGACTCAGCGTGTGGCCCTTCCACTGACAGCTTTTGGAAACTAGGCTTCATTTTCATGGTGGCCAGGATAACCCTAAAGACTGATGGTCATGTTCACTAGAAACTCTGGCCTTCAACTTCCTGGGGGATGTTTCCTTTCTCTCAGTGATCAATGTGTTCTTTTCATTAGCCAATTAATCAATATTTTTGGAACACCTATACCAAACAAGATTCTGTGCTAGTCAATGTTGCAATATGAACATGTGTGAGGGCAGTGGTGAATACAAATCTCTCAAGTCCTTTATCTGAAAAAGTTGTGCCAAATTGGTGATAAAGACAAAGATGGCTCTGGATTTGGAGAAGGGACTTCCTTCATCCTTCTCTTATTTTCAAGTTCTGTTTCTTTATTGATGAATCTAGGGTTGGGGATGTGTCATGGAAGAAGTGGAAGTTGATGTACACCTTCAAAGAGGGATACACTCTTAGTCGACAAAGGAAGGATGGACTTGTAACATCATTCATTGAGAGCTCAGATGGGAATCATATTTTGGAATTTGCCCTAAGACACCCAGCCACCCATTGCTTTCCTGGGTGGCACACCTCTCACAATGGATGGGTGAGAATCCTGCAGGCTGTCAGTTGTAAGAAAACCCAAGATTAATCTGACACAGTCTTTAAGGAGCAGTGATTGCATTGTGGGCAAAAGGGGAAATGTGGGTAAATTCTTCACACCAACTTCTGTATGGACATGTGTTGGGTTCTCCCAGTTGAATTTCAAGCCTGTAGAGAAGGACACACAGGTTTGGTTTTCTTTACTTAGCAATCTTCCTGGAATGCTCTGACTTTCCAAGGATCCAGTCAGCTCTTTAGCCTCTGCAAAGCCCTCTGCTCTACAGACCCGCCCCAGGCAGCTTGTAGAATCTTCACACAGGGTGGGAGTTTACTGTCACGTATCGACATGGAAACTGCAGGTAAATGAGATCTATTTTGTCCCTTGAGGAGTTTATATTTTGTAGAGTGTAAAGATACACTAACAGGAAATTGTGTTTTACAGGGCCAAGTACGACAATAGGGTAACAGGGGAGTGTGCTGACCCTATTAAGGGAACATAGCTCGCCAAGAGCCACCAGAGAGAATTTCTGGGAAAAGACAATGCCAGGAACATGTCTGGTGCGTGAGAGGGAGTCACTCAGATGGAGAAAAGGCACAAGGAATGCCCAAAAGGGAGGAGGGAAAGCGGCCAGTGCAGGCTGGAAAACTGGGAGAAAACGTCAGGACCGAGGTAGGTAGTGGGGGCGATTATGACATGGAAGACAAAGTGCAGTTTGAGAGGAAGAAGTTGAGGAGATGGTGTTCAAGGTTTAAAATAATGAAGATTCAGATTGTGGAGGGGAACACATTCCAAAGGCGGCCAGGTCCATGGGGTGCATGCTTGCTGAGAGGCCCTGGCACTGTAAGGCTCCCACAGATGGTTTGCTACAGGACATTTGTCATTTAAAAAGGAGAGCTGAATTCTGGGGATGTATGGGGAAATTTCTGAGATTCTAGCGTCATGAGTTTGAGCTGAGCATGCTCTTCATTTGTCATCAGTTTAATGCAGGCTTATCATATACCAGACAAGAGCACTGTGGAGAATGTGAGTCCCATGCCTCATGACATCAAAGTTGATAATAAGTGTGATCCTCTCCCAGGCTGTAAGAGATGCCTGCACAACACACTCAGGGTAGCCAGACTTCTTGGCAGAGGCTGGAAGGGCTTCACAGGGGAGGGAGAGCAGAAATTTTCCAGGCAGAAGGGAGAAAAAAGGAAGGAAGTCCATTCCTGCAAGAGACACGGAGGTGAGGGAGTGTGGACAGGCCTAGGGTTGCAGCATCATGGCAAAGGCGACTCAAAGGATCTCCAGCAATCCATTGTCTTTCAGAGAGTTGTAGTGTATGCCAAAAACCTCAACAGCCTTTCAGAAGCACCCAGTTGCCCTAGCACCCTCTCCTAACCCCCTGACTGGCTCAGAACCTATCCTGTCTAAGAATAACAGTGCCTGCTGAGGAAGGGAGAGAGTTTCTTAGTCAGTGTAACGTTTACCATATAAATTCCTATTCTGTTGACCTGCACGTTTACCTCCTTTGAAAGTTATGGTTTTGTGGTTAGCCGAGTGCTAAAAACCTATAGGTTTCAAACCCCTCATCATTGTAACTTTACCAGGAGGCTGAAGATGAATAGAATCATCACCCTAGTGAAATCCTTCAGTTACCTATACCTGCAGGGGCTCATCTTAGGAATCATAGAATATCTCATAGCTTAGTTTTTAAGTTTCACAATGATGTTTATTTCTTAATGCATTGTCATAGCTTGTTCTAACCTTATCAATATAATAATCGATTTAAATCAAACCAAACTTATTATATACTTCAGTTTAGTCTGTTTACTTTACTTCCATTTTTTGAGGATATATTCCAAGTAATAAAATTCCACATGCTGAGTTCAAATAAAGGCATTGAATCAGCCCTTGCTCTTCTCCAGGCAAAGACATGCTTATTCCAGTAACTTTGCCAGGTGTGTGAGTGTCTGTGGTTAACCCCCTTTTGTTCTCCAAGGGTTTTGCTTTATCGCCCAGCCTGGAGTGCAGCGTTATGGCCTCGGCTCACTGCAGCCATGACCTCCTAGGCTCAGTGATCCTCCCATCTCAGCCTCCCAGGTAGCTGGGACTATAGGCGAGTGCCACCACGCCCGGCTGATTTTTGCATTTTTTTTGTGAGACAGGGTTTCACCATGTTGCCCAGGCTTGTCTCGAACTCCTGGTCTCAAGCAATCCTCCCGCCTCGGCCTCCCAAAGTACTGGCATCATAGGTATGAGCCAGCACATCCAGCCTACAGGGGCATTTTTAATACCAAATGAAACAGGACCAAAATGAACTGGCTGCTACTGCAGCCATGCACGGATGAGTAGAATGGAGACATCCATTTCTGCTCTTGGTTTCACACAGCACATCAAAGGCTATCAGAGCTGTAGGCCGTGGAGAGTTAACAAGCCCCGCAATTTGTATTTGTTGGGTGTACAGTAGTGTCACATCTGCTTTCTTGAAAAATAACATTGCCTTGAGCACACACACTCTGTTGACATTCAGGTCAAAATAAGTTTTCCACTAATGCTATGCCGTGGGGTTCGATCCTTCACTCATTCATCAAATACTGACTGAGTGCCCACTACCATATGGGAAGACAGCACAGAAGAGGACTGACCAGGGCCATGTTTTCATGGATTTACGTTCCATAGAAGGGAAAAAAAAAGAGAAACATAAACAGAAAAAAATGCAGCAGGGCATGACATCAGGGGTGCATGACTGCGGCCAGCTGCGTGCAGTCCCCTCTGTGGGCACAGGTCAGATCTGGTCCTCCCTGCGACTGCACTGACATGGCTTGCCATAGCAAACTGTGGTGATGGCATTGTTAAGGTCACATTTATCTTCTAAAGTGTTGTGAGCTTGACATGTCTTCCTTTTTTCACAAAATAATGGAGGGAAATATTAAATACTGGCTAAGGACTGAAGCCTGTTGCAGACAGCGAGGGCTGGATCTGAAGATGTGTAGGGCTCCCCGTCTAACTTTCCCAGACATCAGGAGAGAGGGGCACCATCCTAGGGGAAGAGAGGCTGCCCCAGGACTGGCAGAGGAGTCCCTACCCTGCCTCCTCTGGCACAGGCTCAGCCAGCCCACACCAGCACTCTGGGATCTCCACTGCCTGCCCCACCTCCTCCCACTGCCCCTCACTCTGGAGCAGCCCCTGTGTGTCATCAAAGCCACCAGAGCAGGAGACTCCACACACCACTCCCTCCCTCTCGTCCCCTCCCAATGCACACCATCATCTTGCAGCCAGACAATGAGCATAGGACAGCTATTCAGAAAAGCGCGTGGCTTTGGAGGCTCAGGACATGTCCTGACGGCACCTGCAGGTTTTCTTTTCCTGGGGCCGCAGGCACTGGCAGTGCTGCACCTGCCGCGGGCCAGCGCCCTGCCTGTCAGCCACATACCTGGGCGCTGGTGCAGGCCCTGGCCTGCTCCACATCCTGCCCTGCTGCGATTCTGTCTCTCCACTGCACCACCTCTCAGTAGACTCTGTGGAGCATGGCTGTCCCTCCCAGACCTGCTATTTGATTTTCTAGAATCTTGTGGCCATGAAAGGAGAGAGAAATACCACCCTTTTTGCCTCTCCCTCCCAGCCGCAGGCCAGGGCAAAACCTTGCTTGCCTTCATTCAATCTGTTGTCAGTCAATTTCTTTCCTTATTATTGGTGTTTCAAGAAGCAAACCCATCTCACATATATGGGCTCGTGTTGTGTTTATACTAGTGCGTATCTCAGAAGAGAGGTGAAACTTATCGTTTGGTGAAAAAGGCATTTGTTGACATGAGAAGGCCAGTGTTCATGAGAACCAACATGTATGCTTTTTATAAAACCAAAAATTGTGTGCTACTGGATCTTGAAATATTTATATAGTTTTTTCAAGCTCTAAGAGATGTCTGCAGAGATGAGCCTGTTCAGAGAGCCAGGGAGAGGCTGACTCAGAAGTGGCAGCAAACAACTCTGAGCAGGGGCCTGGCTGAGAGCAGAAGAGGGGCATCCCTGTGGGTGTGGGAGGCCCGTCCTCTGCCCTGGGAGCTGCGTCTGGTTCTCAAGGCTGGACTCCAGGGTCTGCAGTCTTCGCCCCTGTGATTTGTTCCTCGGTGCTAGAACAATGAGGAAGTTTTGCTATTAGTGGTGGAGCAGGTGCCACTGACTTTGTGACCATAGCAGTGATTGAAATACTCCAAGTATTCTCCAGTGACAGGAGTGAAAAATCTCGTTTTCTGCTTTATTGGACCTCTTCACACAGGCTGTGCATTTCATCTAGGGTACGAGAATGCTCTGTCCACTGCACAGGTGACAGGCAGTTAAGTGACCATCGTCTAGTCAGTGGATGTCTGGTGGCAAAGGGAGGGAGGCCGTGACAGTGCACTTCAGCGGGGAAGGCGCCCGGGTTTCACCCATGTAGATTAATGTCCTCTCACCCGGCAAACCCCGCAGGCCCGGAACTCTGTGTGAGTGGCTGGGGCCCCATAACAGGGGCAGTGTGGAGCAAAACAGGCAGAAGGGGGGCAGAAATAAACAACGGGATGTGTGTTAGGGGGAGGAATGTTTTCTTCAGGGACTAAGTGGCAGCATGAGGTGCACAGCAAGCCATAAATTATGGAGGAAGGAGCCACGCCGTGCAGCACCCATGCTGGGGCAATGGCGTGCAGACGTGAGAACACATGGAGGGCGGGGTGGTCTGGCAAGTCCTGGGCCTTCCCCGTGCTTCCCCCAAACTTTCCGGTCAGAGACCCATGTGTGGCAGTGCACCTGTGGGTGAAAGGCGGTGAGGGAGGCCTCCGTCCACTTGATGGGCACAGTGGGGATAAATCTCTTTTTAGTATTAGATGTACTGACAGGACTTCCAAAGTAGATCATTCCTCTCTTCCCAGCTGGCAAGCCCACTCGGCCCTCCAGGACCACTGCAGAGGGATGCTGAGGAAGGTGGTCTGCCTTACTGCTGGCAGGGCCCATCAATGTTCTTCCTCATTGTGGCTGGCCATATTATTTCTAACTGCCAAAAAGACCATTTGCTTTACTTTCCCTGCTTTCTGCTCATGCTCATCCAGCTTGATGCTGTCCATCAAAGGGCAATTCTAGGTGCTACTAGATGGACTTGTACAGTGAGTGCTACTGTGGTCTCATATCTGCACTTTTTCTTGATTGTTTAAAAGGAACCAACTTTGTATGGCCACATAGAGTTTGTGTGGCCTAGGGGACTACGGCATTACTTTTCTACCCTCTCAGCCATGAGCATCAGCCAGCTGGTCGGCTCACCTGTGCCTGCCCACCTGGATCTGCTCACCTGCACCTGCCCACCCGCACCTGCTGCTGTCAGAGCCGAGAACAGCGCTGCTTTTGCAGGTCAGCCTTCAGGAGCCAGTGGGCAGGAGCAGCCTGTGGCCTGAGGCTGTAATCAAAGGCCTGAAGGCACATCTGTTGCTCATGATCCCAGGACTGTCCAGCTCACCTTTACCATGAACTCTATTTTCCCATAACCCTCCATGAAGTGACTGGAATAGTCACAGGGTGAGTAGAAAACCATGTGCATTAATCTGGAGGCTTCCTCAGCAAGACATGCAAGTAAATGCAAAGCCAGGTGGAGGTGATGATATGGGAGATCCACAGAGGGGGTCCCACTGCATGTGTGAGCTCATGCATGCATGCATGTGTGGATGGAGGAATACACAACACACATGCACGCACACACAACCAGAACTTAAATTAAGACCAGATAACAAAGTGCTCTAAAACTCACATAGCAATAGGTTTCAGTTGGGTGGTTAGTAATAGGTACAGGAAAAGATTTCTTCACCGTAAGCTGTGAGTTTCTGAGGCACTGTTTTCCTAAAGAGAACATCCCTGGATGCTCAGCCAACAGGGATACTGATTTGACTAAGAGTCAGCATTCTGTGGAAGTAGACACTGCATTCTTAGCTTGGCAATTTTGCAGGGAAGGTATTTGTGTATCATACAATGAGGAATCTCTTAATCACCTACTCGTGGCAGCTGAACTGCACCTTGGCTCCTGCCAGGCCTGCCCACTTAGGACGCGGATCCCTGGAGGAATTCCAGTCCTACCCTGGAATAGCTGCAGGTGGGCTGGCAGCCAGCAGCATGCACTGAGCGCTGCCTGAACGCTGGGAGGTGCGACCCAGGTGGCATGCAGGATCAGCATGGCTGTTTTCGAGAGCGTGACACTGAACAGAACGCTGCAATGCATATGGACTTTTGAATTACGTCAATCACAAGAGTTGACAAGTACTGAACATCTCCTATGTGCTGGGCACCACTCTAGGTGCATTCATTCTATTCACCTAAATCTTCCCCACCCTTCATGGCAGGTGTTCTGAGGAAAACCCCACCCCGCAATGACTGTGTAAAGTGAGGCACCGAGTGCTCCAGGCACCCAGGCTGCAGTCCCACCTGGCTGCCGCCTCTCCTGTAGGGTGCACGCAGGGGTATGGTGGGTTCTGGAGGAGGGAGCCCTGGCACGGCGCTGAGTTCTTGCTCAGTGGCCCAAGCAGAGGTGTGCTTGCTCCATCCAGGGGGATCAGCTGTGAGCGCTGGGTTCAGAGCACAGGGCAGGGTGCAGGGCTCAGAGCCCCTTTTCAGGAGGCTGCAGCAGCGGCCCTATGAGGCCGGAGAACGAAGGAAGGGCTTGGGTGCACCTCTAGCTGGGGAGCAGTACTCTTGTCCCGGGGTCTAGCTAGGAGCACTGCTCCTCTCCCAAGGTCTAGCCAGGAGCACTACTCTTGTCTCTGGGTCTAGCTGGGAGCACTACTCCTTTCCCTGGATCTAGCTGGGGAGCAGCCTTTCCCTGGATCTAGCTGGGAGTGCTACTCCTGTCCCTGGATCTAGCTGGGGAGCAGTGCTCCTTTCCCTGGGTCTAGCCGGGAGCACTGCACTGCCTTCATTCCTGCCTCCTTGCTCCTTGGCTGCAGTCAGCACGACAACCACCACAACACGGAGTTAACTTTCTACAAAGACAAAATGCCCTCCATTCCCCACTCCCCCAAAATGTATGCCAGCCCTCTCTGAGGAGGGCAGGAGATCCCCTTGATTAGGTATTCAGAGCTGGCAAAAGACAAGTGGCTCCATTGCTTTCTCCTGCTTCCAACTGAACGTGATAATTGCTTATTTTTAGAACTGCCTCTGGTGACAGGTCATGAGCGGGCTGAGAGGTAACTCAACAGAGAAGCCCTGGAGCACCTACAGTGTGTGCTAACCCATGTGTGCTCCTGGCATGTGCAGGGACTCAGGCAGCATTTGTAAATTCTTGGGACTGCGAGCACTGAGCTGAAATGCTTAGAGCCAACGTGCAGCAGATGGCTGAAGGTAGACAGAGGAGAGTCCCTGGCATGTAGGGACGGTGGATCATACTCACAGGGGTGCTCTGCAGTCAACAGACTGCCCCCGTCCATGCAGCCTGGGAGAGAGGGCAGGGAGGGGGCGCTCTCCTGGGGGAAGAGGAGCTGCCCCGGGACTGGCAGGGGAGTCCCCACCCCCCTCCTCTGGCACGGGCTCAGCCAGCCCACACCAGCACCCTGGGATCTCCACTGCCTGCCCCACCTCCTCCCACTGCCCCTCTCTCTGAAGCCACCCCTGTGTGTCATCAAAGCCACCAGAGCAGGAGACTCCACACACCACTCCCTCCCTCTCGTCCCCTCCCAATGCACACCATCATCTTGCAGCCAGACAATGAGCATAGGACAGCTATTCAGAAAAGCGCGTGGCTTCGGAGGCTCAGGACATGTCCTGACGGCACCTGCAGGTTTTCTTTTCCTGGGGCCGCGGGCACTGGCGGTGCTGCACCTGCCGCGGGCCAGCGCCCTGCCTGTCAGCCACATACCTGGGCGCTGGTGCAGGCCCTGGCCTGCTCCACATCCTGCCCTGCTGCAGTTCTGTCTCCACTGCACCACCTCTCAGTAGACTCTGTGGAGCATGGCTGTCCCTCCCAGACCTGCTATTTGAATTTTTAGAATCCTGTGGCCATGAAAGAAGAGAAAAACACCACTCCCTTAACTCTCTGCTTACCTGTTTCCTTTTTTAAAAAATTCATGGCATGAAAGCTTTTTTCTCCACTCAGTTAATCTTTTTCTTTTTCCACCTCCCCCTCTCCCCACGCCATGTTTTTGTTTTCTTCCTCCTTTTTTCCTTTCCCCTCCTCTTCCTCCTCTTTCGTTTCCAAGACAGCAAACAGCAACGCTGTTCTTCTAGACTGAGTGCTCGGTGCGGGTAGGGGCAGGGCCAATCCTCCTCAGCGCTTCCGTTGTCTGGGATGGGGTCTGCCGGGGCTGGCTGCAGGGGCTGCGCACATCACGCACACATCCCACGGGGTAACCGCCAGGGTCCCTGGAAATACGGAGGGTGCACCCACTTCCTGGTTAGCGACTAACTTGAATTTCTGGGGCTGATATGCTCTTTTTTGTGTTTACATGGATCAAAATACAGTACCAAGTAATGAGAGATATGAAGAGGGAAGCAGCTTGCCTTGCACTTAGTCAGATTCACACTATCCCAATTAAGAACACAGCAAGTGGACCACGGCATGAATTTGGCTTGTTGGAGCTCACGTAACTTGGATGCAAGTTCATGTTTATCTAATGGGATTTTAGACTTTTATCCTTTCATACAAATCATATCTCATTAATTTCTCTTTGATATTTTAGCACCTTAGAGCCAGCATAACAAACACATTAAATCTTGAATGTGGTTAATCAGAACCCTAGACATGAGCAGTGTGATGCCAATTGCTTTAGAATTAGTGAACTCTTGATGGGATGAGAGAGATTCAAATAACTCTACTGCATGTGGTAAATGGGATACACTATGGTGTGTATGTCTGTATGTTCTGAGTGTGTCGTGAGGGAGATGTGTGTGTGTCTGTGTGTGTGTGGGGGGGACGGTAGTTGCATTAATGCTGACTCCAAGAGGGTAGCATTCAGGAGCATTCTGGTGATGTTTATACGAGCACTTTACCCGACTTTCATGAAATTCATTTTTCTAAATTCAGTTATTAAAGATACTTGAGAAACATCCTTCAACTTCCTTATACTAGTAAGAGACTTAAGCAATGCCGTGCATTTATTACAGGGAGGGATCCAGAAACCAGGGTTCCCCATTTCCAGGCTTTTGGTGCCCATACTTAATTACACATGAGCACCTATGAAGAACCTAAGCACACACTAAGATGGGCACACATGTCACTGTCCTGACACACCTACAATAATCTATGCATTCAGATCACACTTACAGTTTATTCAAAGGGGGAAACAGCTTCCCTCTTTGTAACATGATGTAACAGACATTATCTCATTCAATCCTGCCTTACAGAAACCCTGCGAGGTAGAGGCAGAGAGAGCAGATGTTATTCCCATTTTACATAAATGTAATTTGTGGAGTAATTCATAACCTATAAATAGGGTGACAATACATCCTGCTTTGCCTGGGACAACCCCAGATTACATTGTGCTGATGTAACTATGAGCATCTCTTTTCACGATAGCATCCCATTTGGGATGATAAATGCCGTGGTTCCTACCAACTTATAATCACTTTTCACTTATATCAGACTTTCAAAGTTCATGTGACCTGTGCCATGCCAGGTGGTATCTTGCGACAGTAAGAGGCAGTCAGGGCTAGAACATGGGTAAGGGCCTGGGCTACAGGTCAAATCTGGTGCAAATCCCAGCTCTACCATGTCCCAGCTGTCTATCCTTGGGCTAGTGACTGGCACCTGGAAAGCACCACATTATAATTTATTATGTTTGCCACTTCATTTCATGGCCTCTTATCATTGGCATCTTCTTCTTCTCTAGGTAGAAGCCTTTCCCTGACATCATCCGAGATGGCTCAAAGAAGCATTCCGTGTCCCTCTCTAGTTGAGCAGTCCGGCTTCCACCATTCTCCTCACAAGCAGGTGGTGGTCTCTGCCTCTCCTCCCTCTTAGCACAGTCTGTTGACGCTCCTCTCACTCTACCTCTCTTGGTGCCAACAGAGTTTTCCAGTCTAGTGACCACTCCATGTTCTCCACCACATCTGAAATCTTGGTAAGGCCAGGTCCCAGCCTAATGTCCAGATTCTTATCAGCACAAAATATGAAAGGCATTACATCCAAGCCGGAAACTCCCACTAAAGAAAGCAAATCCCAAGGTATGTTCAGATGAGAAGAGTGGATAGGAGAGGAATCAATGATGTCACAATACATGTGCACCACATAACAACCCTGCCTGCAGCCACGAGGGTCTGCTGGGAGATTCTGGAGCTGGAGACACTCACTCACTCCACAGGAGTAAGTGGAGGATATGTGGTGAGAACAGATTTGCTTTAGACAAAGGTCTTCAGCATTAGAACTAGATAAGGTCTGAATCTTGGCTTTTGCCCTTTTCTAGTTGAGACACATAGGAGGTTCCTGATTTTCCGAAATCCAATTTCCTCAATCTGTAGGATGAAAATAGTAAGTAATGTTTACTTCTTAGGATAGTTGGGAGAAATTAGTGAGACAATTCATGTAAAATGCTTAGCCCAATATCTGGAACAAAAGTGCTCATTGGATTTTCATATCATGTATTATTGAGATTATGGGGATCTTAAAAATTTCATTTATTCAATTTTCTGACTTTGTCATGTTTCTGAAGGATTCATGAAGGAAGACATGACTAAATGGTTTTAATTAACCTCCCAGACTTCCCAGTGCTTTTGAGCTGATTATTTATGCTGGGAAGCAGTGACTCAGGCTCTAAATGCCACTCACAGGGAGGATTCCTAAATCCTTCTGCTTACTTCCACACTGTTCTCTGTCTTCAGGCTGTGTGGCTCCAAGTGGTGGTGTCCTCCCTCAGGGAACAGGCTGCTTAGGTCCCCTTCATCCACACGAGGCCTTGGAAATGCAGATGGGAGGTGGGCAGGTGCAGCTCAGGCTAGGAGAGGCCAGCCTGAGTTTCAGCCAGTGCATCCAAATGTCCTCCACACTGACAATCTCTCACCCCAGGGACCTCTGTGAGCCTAGCTGGGACCACATAATAGGGGCAGTGTGGAGCAAAACGGAAAAGAGGGAAGTAAAAATAAATGAGAAGATGTGTGTTTTAGGTGGGGAATATTTTCTTGAAGGGTCAGGTAGCAGGCTTGAGGTCCACAGAAAGCCACAAATGACAAATGGTGGAGCTGGGTCAGTGAGCTGCTGCCCGGGCGGTGATACCGATAAAGGCACTTCAAATGCAGATGTGTGCCCAGCCTCATTCAGGATGCCTCCGTTAGATTTCCTGCCTTTATTACTTTCCCACGAAACTGAGAAAGTTTGGCTGGGTGCGGTGGCTCACACCTGTAATCTCAGCACTTTGGGAGGCCGAGGAGGGCAGATCACGAAGTCAGGAGTTTGAGACCAGCCTGACCAACATGGTGAAACCCTGCCTCTACTAAAAGTACAAAAAATTAGCTGGACATGGTGGTGTGTGTCTGTAATCCTAGCTACTCAGGAGGCTGAGGTAGGAGAATCGCTTGAACCTGGGAGGCGGAGGTTGCAGTGAGCCGAGACCGTGCCAGCTTGGGCGACAGAGTAAGACTCCTCTGTCAAAAAAAAAGAAAGAAAAAGAAAAAGAAAGAAACTGAGCAAGTTTACTTGAGATATATCTGTGAGAAGTGTGCTTTGATTTACTTGCTACCTGTTTGGGAGGGCTTCTCCCTCAATGGCAACTTAGACTGGAAAATACTGCAAGACAGCATCTGCCTCAATCTCTGACAGAGAGGGCAGTCACTCCATCAGAAAATGCAGATCTATTACTTCTGCCTCTTTTGGAAATATTACCAAACCATCCTCACAACTTGCTAAATTGTAATTAATGTATATGTGGGTTAAATTTCTATTTTATTATGTATCTTTTGTAGTCTCTCTATGTCTAATGCAATTCCCAATCCTCCCTTGGTTGCACTTGGTGAGAACTAACCACTAGCTGTGAACGACTGGGCGAGCGTCAGAGGTGACTCTGGGAGGAAACGGCCCCCTGAGATAAGACACAGGGTCAGGAAAAGCGCAGGAGTTACAGAGCAGCTCAAAGGAACTTTCTCCAGGTGATTGTCTTCATAGTTTCAAAGTAATTGATTTGAATCCCCTTTAACAACCTTCTTTAATATAAATGATGTAACTTTGTGGGGGGAGGCAGGAGAGGTGCTATTAACATGAATCCAAGCAGTGACAGATGACGACACAAGCGGCACATGGAATTATCACTTTACACGGTGAATGGGGTTAGGGCAGGGACAACCGACTTAGAATCTATTAAACCTCATGGTGTTGCACAAAGTAGGAACTTAGTGAATGTTTTGGATGATTTTATGGTGCAAGCAATTGCAGGCCTGGTTTCTTACAAGTGCAGTCTTGTACACAGAGATATTTACAGGTTAAGAATGCAGGACTACCAGTTTTCAGTGGTGGTTTTAAAATCCTGTAGTTAAAAAAATAAAAAATAAAAAACACTTAATTGTTTCCCAAATAGAATTTCTCCGTGCTGCTTGTGAGGTGATGTCTACCTCTCCTAAACAGGCCTAGCCTGGCTTTCTGGTACTCCACACAGAGTGCTGGGAGGAGAAGGGGAAGCCAATGAGAGGAGCCAGTTGGAGGAAGGCTATCGCTAATCCTCTAAATTATAACTGTTCATCCACAGTCTTAACCCAGCCCCCTGCAAACCCAGGCAAAGACCAAGGTCAGTCAGGTTGGCTGTACTTAGCAGGGAGAAAAGTCAGGCCAAGCCTAGCAGTCGGGAGGTGAGGGCATAGAATGGACAAGAGGGGAGAGACAGCTCTTCCTTTAAGCTACCCCAAGGGTATTCAGATACCCTTACTATGTGGTGAGTGAATTTTCAGTGTTACAGTCATTTCTGAGTTGGTACGGTAGTGAAATTAAGAGAATCCATCAATCTAGATATTGCAGCACAAAGAAGTGATTTGGGCAGTTTATGATGAACAGCAGAGGAGACGTGTTCTAGATATATTGAGAGGCTCTTGAACAGAGCTTATGAATTCTTACAGTCAAGTGCCATGATCATCTTAAGCTGGATTAAAATTATTTAGGTTTTTTGTTGTTAACATCTTTTAGGTTTAAATAATGTCAAGTAATAAAAGAGGGTTATTCATATGGAGGTCAGTATATACTCAACATACAGTAAAAAGTTTAGGTACAGGTGTCTAAGATTAGTACTTTAAATGATAAATTAAAATCATGCTCACGATGGTCCATGATACTGGTAAGGAAATTAAAAGAATGTATATTGCAGGGAAAGGGAGTCTCATACATTGGGGACGGCAGTTCAGTTGGAAGCCTTTCCTGATGAGTGATCTGGCAACATGTGCTAGAAATCTCAGAATTATGCAGAGACTCTAACCCAACAATTCTACTTTTACAAACTTACTCCAAGAAAGTAAGCACTGTGTTATGTGAAAAGGTTTATCTACAGGGGGTGTTCAGTATTAGAATTATTTATAATAGCAAAAATGTGGAAACATCTGACATGTCAATGGCAGGAAAGTGGTTTAATAAAGTCAGTCATGATGGAATACCAGGCAGCCATTACAAGTCAAGCTACAGACAAATAATGACCTCAAAAAGTGTTCACAAAATAGTAGTACACCAAGACAAAAGTGCATTTTCAATGTGATCATCTGAAAAATACAGTATTCTCTTTGCAAAAATGTAGGTGCACTTACAAATGTATTGTAAAAGTCTGGAAGGATTTACACCAGAATATTAATCGATATTTTCATCTTATTTTAAAATTTCCTAAATATCTGAAATATTCTTCAGAGAACCTCAATTACTTTGTAATCAGAAAAATTAGTTAAAAAATTAAAAGCAGACAAATAATATCAGCAAGATGATACACTAGGAGATCCCAGCTCTTGTCTCCCCAATAAAAGCAAGAATTTAACAGCTACTTGCCAACAAAAATAGCTCTGGGAATACTCCAGAGTACAATGAAGAAACTGCAGGAACCCATTAAAGCACCCCCAAACCAAGGACAGCTGTATATAAAAGTGTTGGAAGCGTTTTATCTGCATCACCTCATCTTCTACCCTGGCATAGCTTGGCAACAAAGGAGATCGTTTTGTCTGTGACCTCTCTCTGTGGGGAAAAAGGAGAGCAGAAGTCCAGCAGCCTTCACCCCTGAGGACCCCAGCAGCTTTTGTCACCATCATGGACACCCACAGTTTTTATGACTGATGGTGCCCACAGTCTTCACTGATGCTGACTCCAGCTGATTAAGCTGCCCAGATTCCAAGTTGTATCCACCTGGAGCCAGAGCTGTCACACCCCAGCTGGTGCCTTCATACCCACCAATAGGTGAAGGTCTTTCCCCACCAAAGCCAGCCCATAAAAGTGTGGAAGAGGTGACTGCTCCTTCGTGTGTAGATATAAATGCAAAGCTACAAGAAACATATAAAACCAATGAAACATGACTGATTTTCCAGTAACCAACCCCAAGGAAATGGAAATCCTTGAATTTCCTGACAAAGAATTCAAAATGATTGGTTTAAAGAAGCCTAGTAAGCTGTAAGCCGCACACCTGCACTCCTCAGCCCTTGGGCAGTCCATGGGACCAGGCGCTGCAGAGCAGGGGGCGGAGCCCGTCGGGGAGGTTCGGGCGGAGCAGGAGCCCACCGGGGCAGGTCGGGGCTGGGCTGGGGCATGGCGGGCTGCAGGTCCCGCGCCCTGCCCCTTGGGGAGGCAGCTGAGGCCTGGTGAGAATTTTCTAGCGCTGCTCGGGTGGGCCGGCAGTGCTGGGAGACCCGGCGCACCCTACGCAGCTGTTGGCCTGGGTGCTAAGCCCCTCACTGCCCAGGGCTGGCCGCTCCGAGTGCAGGCCCGCTGAGCCGGTGCCCACCCGGAACTCGTGCAGGCCCTTAGGTGCCACGCGCAGCCCCGGTTCCAGCCTGCGTCTCTCCCTCCACACCTCCCCACAAGCAGAGAGAGCCGGCTCTGGCCTAGGCCTGCCCAGAGAGGGGCTTCCACAGTGCAGTGGCAGGATGAAGGGCTCCTCAAGCACGGACAGGGTGGACTTCAAGGCCAAGGAGGTGCCAGGAGCCAGCGAGGTCTGCTAGCACGTTGTCATCTTTCAAGAGAACACGACCTCAGACAACTCAATCAGGAAAACAACACATGAACAAAACTGTAAGTTCAACAAGGAGATGAAAGTCATTAAAAAACCCAGAATTTCTGGAGCTGATAAGTACAATGAATGAAACTGAAAATGCAACAGACAGCCAGCCTTAAGAACAGATTCAATGAAGCAGAAGGAGGAATCTGTGAATCTGAAGACAGGTCATTTGAGATTATCCAGTCAGGGGAGAAAAAGGAAAAAAAAATAAAAAAGAATGACGAAACCCTACAGGATTTATGGGCCATAATCAAGTGAACCAATATATGCATTGTGAAAGTATCAGAAGGAGAAGAGAGTCCGGAATTTTACTTAAATAATTAATGGCTGAAAACTTCCCAAATCTTGGGAGAGAAATGAACGCCCAGATTAAAGAAATGCAAAGGACCAGCCTGACCAACATGGAGAAACCCTGTATCTACTAAAAATACAAAATTAGCCGGGCATGGTGGCACGTGCCTGTAATCCCAGCTACTTGGGAGGCTGAGGCAGGAGAATCACTTGAATCCGGGAGGCAGAGGTTGCAGTGAGCCGAGATCGCACCATTGCACTCCAGCCTGGGCAACAAGAGTGAAACTACATCTAAAAAAAAATAAATAAATAAAAGAAACACAAAGGGCCTAAAAATAGGGTCAACCCAAAGAAGGGTACAATGAGATACATTATAATCAAATTGTCAGAAGTCAAGAACAAAGAGCATTTTGAAAGCAGCAAGAGAAAAGTGACATCACATATAAGGCAATGTGGTTAAGACTATCAGTGGATTTCTCAGCAAAAACCCTGTAGACCAGGGAAGAGTGAGATAACAAATTCAAAGTACTGAGAGAAAATAAAAAAACCCTGCCAATCAAGAATACTATACCTGCAAAATTATACTTTAAAAAGGGAGCAATCAAGTCTTTCCCAAATAAACAAAAACAGGAAGTTTGTTACAACTAAACCTCACTTACAAAAATGGTAGAGAGCTCTTCAATTTGAAATAAAAACATGGTAAGCAGCAACATGAAAACACATGAAAGCATAAACTTCATTGGTAAAGATAAATATGTAGACAAATACAGAATAATGCAACACTGTAGTATGTATATTACTGTTAACCCTAACATAAAAGTTAAAAGACAAACATTTAGTAAGAGACACACAATGTACAAAGAAGCAAAGTGATTACAAGAACATAAAATGTGTGGGAGGATTAAAAGTATAGTTTTTGTGTATGATCAAAGGTAAATTGTTATCAGCTTAAAATAGACAAGATATTTTATGCAAGCCTTGAAATAACTACCAAAACCCCTATAATTGATATATACACAAAAAACCCAAAATCAATCATTACAAAACATCATCAAATCAAAGAGAAAACAACTGCCAAACAGAAAACAAAATGGCAATAATAGGTACATAGCTATTAATGGTTGCTTTAAATGATTATAGATTAAGCTGCCCAACCAAAAGGCATAGAGTGGTTGAACAGATTTTAGAAAGATCCAGCAACATGCTGTCCACAAGAGACTTGCTTTAAATTTAAAGGCGCATATAGGAGGAAAGTTAAAGGATGGAAAAAGATATTCCATGCAAATGGCAACCAAAAGAAAGCAGGGGTGATTATGCTTATATCAGATAAAAGAAGTATTAAGTAAAAAGTTATCTTAAGACAAAGGACTGAGAAATGGTCAATTCAACAGGCACATATAATAGTTTTAAATATACATGCAACCAATATTAGAGCACCTAAAGTATATAAAGCAAATATTGACAGATCTCAATGAATAAATTTATAGCAATATGGTAATAGTAAGGTATTTTAATATCCCACTTACAATAATGGATAAAACATCCAGACGGAAAATCAGTAAACAGATGACTTGCACAACACTATGGATGAAAAGACCTAACAGACATGTACAGAACTTTCTATCCAACAACAAAAGAATACAATCTTCTCAAGCATACATGTAAGATTAGATCATGTTAGGTAACAAAACAAATCTTAACAAATTTAAGAACACTGAAATCATTACAAGTATCTTTTCCAACAGTAACAGAATGAAACTAGAAATCAATAACAGTAAGAAAATGGGCAAATTCACAAATATATAGAAAGTAAACACACATTTTTGAACAGCTATTTGTTCAAAGAGGAAATCAAAGGGAATTTAAAAATTATCTCAAGACAAACAAAAACAAAAACACAACACAAAACTTATACAATGCAGCAAAAGTAGTATTGAGGAAAGTTTACAATGATAAATGTCTACATTAAAAAAGAATAGAGATCTCAGGTAAAAAAAACCTAACTATACACCTCAAAAAACCAGAAGAAAAGAACAAACTAAGCCCAAAGTTAGCAGAAGGAAAGAAGTAACAAAGATAAAAGCAGAAATAAATAGGGAACAGAAAAACATTAACAAAACTAAGACTTGGTTTTTTGAAAAGATAAACAAAATTGACAAACACCTGGGCAGACTAAGAAAAAAAAAGACTCAAAATCATAAATGAAAGAGGAGCCATTACAATGGATGCTTCAGAAATAAAAATGATCATAAAAGGCAATGAAAAATTACTATGCCCAAATTGGATAACAGAAGAAATGGATAAATTCCTAGAAATATATAACCTACCAAACTGAATTAGGAAGAAACAGAAAGCCTGAACAGGCCAATAACAAGTAAGGAGACTGAATCAGTAATCAGAAAGTTCCTAACAAAGAAAGGTCCAGACCAGGTGGCTTTCTAGGTGAATTCTACCCAACATACTAAGAAGAATGAATACCAATTCTTTTATTTTTTAAACTCCTCTAAAAAAATGGAAAAAAAGGGCACACTTTCAAAAACTCCTTTCTTGAGGCCAGTGTCAACTTGATTCCAAATCAGACAATAATAGCACAAGAAAAGAAAACTACAGGCCGATATCCCTGATGAACATTGGAACAAAAATCTTCAACAGAATACTAGTGAACTGAATTCAACCGTGCATTAAAAAGATCATAATGCCATGACCAGGTGGAATTCATCCCTGGGATGCAAAGATGCTTCAGCATATGCAAATCAATTAATGTGATACAACACAATCACAAAAAGGAAAGCAACCTCACTATCATCTCAACAGATGCAGAAATAAAGCATTTAACAAAGTTCGACAACCATTCATGATGAAATCTCTGAATAAAATAAGTACACCAGGAACTTACCTCAACACAAGAAAGGCCATGTATGAAAAGCCCACAGCTAACATCATCGTTAAAATAAAAAAACTTTCTGTCAAATATCTGGTAGAAATGGTGCTCATTCTTGCCATTTCTATTTAACATAGTACTGGAAGTTCTAGCCAAAGCAATTAGACAAGTAAAAGAAGTTAAAGCATTGTTGTGGGAAGTCAGGGACCCTGAATGGAGGGACCGGCTAGAGCTGTGGCAGTGGAACATAAATTATGAAGATTTCAGGGACATTTATCAGTTCCCAAATAATACTTTCATAATTTCTTATGCCTGTCTTTACTTTAATCTCTTAAATCCTGTTATCTTTGTAAGCTGAAGATGTACATCAGCTCAGGACCACTGTGATAATTGTGTTAACTGTACAAATTAATTGTAAAACGTGTGTTTGAACAATATGATTTCAATGCACCTTGAAAAAGAACAGAATAACAGCGATTTTTAGGGAACAAGGGAAGACAACCAATAAGGTCTGACTGCCTGCGGGGTCGGGCAAAAAGAGCCATATTTTTCTTCTTGCAGACAGCCTATAAATAGACATGCAAGTAGGGAACGTATCACTAAGTTCTTTTTCTAGCAAGGAATATTAATACCCTGGGGAAGGAATGCATTCCTGGGGGAAGGTCTATAAATGGCCGCTCTGGGAATGTCTGTCTTGTGCAGTTGAGATAAGGACTGAGATACGCCCTGGTCTCCTGCAGTACCCTCAGGCTTACTAGGGTGGGGAAAAAACTCCGCCCTGGTCAATTTGTGGTCAGACGGGTTCTCTGCTCTGGAACCCCATTTTCTGTTGTTTAAGATGTTTATCAAGACAATACGTGCACTGCTGAACATAGACCCTTATCAATGGTTCTGCTTTTTTCCTTTGTCCTATTCCCTCAGAAGCATGTGATCTTTGTTAGACTCTTATTAGTAGTTCTGCTTTTTGCCCTTTGAAGCATGTGATTTTGTACCTACTCCCTATTCTTGCAGCCCCTCCCCTTTTGAAACCCTTAATAAAAACTTGCTGGTCTGAGACTCAGGTGGGCATCATGGTCATACTGATATGTGATGTCACCCCCAGTGGCCCAGCTGTAAAATTCCTCTCTTTGTACTGTCTCTCTTTATTTCTCAGCCGGCCAACACTTACGGAAAATAGAAAGAACCTACATTGAAATATTGGGGGCAGGTTCCCCCAATAAAGCATCCAAGTTAGAGAGGAAGGAGTAAAATTGCCTCCATTTTGAAATATCATCATCATATATGTAGAAAACCCTACAAACACAAAAATGACAACAACAACAACAGCAACAACAACAGCAACAACAACACACTGTTAGAACAAATAAGTGAATTTCATAAAGCTGCAGGACACGAAATCAACTTACAAAAATCAATTATGTTTATACCCACAAATAAGCTGTAAAAATTAATAAAAGACTCATTCCTAATAGCAGCAAAAAAATAAAAAATAGTAATAAACTTAACCAAAGAGGTGAAAGTCTTATACACTGAAAATTATAGAGGCAATGATGAAGGAAATTAAAGAAAATACAGACCAATAAAAGGGCATCTCATATTCATGAACTGGAAGAATTTATATTATTAAAATGTTCATACTACCCAAAGTGATGTACGGATTCAATACAATCCTTATCAAAATCCCAATGGCATTCTTCACAGAAAGAGAAAAAACAATCCTAAAATTCATATGGAACGAGCAAAGACCCTAAATAGCCAAAGCAATCCTGAGCAAGAGGAACAAAGCTGAAGACATCATACTTCCTGATTTCAAAATACACTGCTTTAGTAATCAAAACAGCTTGGTACTGGCATAAAAACAAACATATAGACCAATGGAACACAAGACAGGCCTAAAATAAATCCAAGCATCTACAGTCAACTGATCTTCCAGAAAGGTGCCAAGAATACACAACAGGGAAAGGAGAGTCTCTTCACAAAATGGTGTTGGGACAATTGGATTTGCACATCAAAAGAATGAAATTGGACCCCATCTCACAACATATACAAAAATCAACTCAAAGTGGATTAAAGACTTAAATGTTGACTTGCAGCTGTAAACCTATTAGAAGACAACACAGAAGAAAAGCTTCATGACATTAGTCTGGGCAATGATTTTTGGATATGATGACAAAAACATAGGCAGCAAAAATAAGTGGGATTGAATTAAACTTAAAAACAAATCTGCACAGAAAAGGAAATAATGAACAGTGAAAAGGCAACCACTGGAGAAAATATTTGCAAATCATATATTTGCTAAGTGGTTAATGTCTAAAATATATAAGAAACACCTACAACTCAATAGCAACAACAAAAACCAAACAAACATAAACCCCCCAAAACCTGATTTAGAAATGTGCAAAGAACCTGACTACACATTTTTCAAAGATAATAGCAATGATCAACAGGTCTATGAAAAAGTGATCAGGTAAATGCAGATCAAAACCAGAATCAGATATCCCCTCTTACAGAGGCCATTATCACTAGGATAAATGATAACAAGGGCTGACAAGGATATGGAGAAAAGAGAATCCTGTAAATTACTGGTGGGAATGCAAATTGATACAGCTAGTATAGAAAGCAGTATAGAGACTCTTCACAAAATTAAAAGTGGGACTACCATTTGATCCAGAAATACCACTTCTAAGGTATACAACCAAAGAAAATAAAATCAGTCTCATGAAGAGAAATCTGTGTCCTTATGTTTATTTCAGTGTAGTCACAGTAGCCATGATATGGAAACTACCCAAATAACTGTCAATGAATAAATGAATATATGAATTACATATATGTATACGTGTGTGTGTATATACACATGGCACAGTTTTCAGTGTATCCCTAGAGTCCTTCCAGGCAATCACTGCCCCATGCATTGCAGTTGGTTGCCAAAGCCCCCCCTGTCCTGGCACCCAGTATCCCTCCACCCTAACTCCACATTTCGCCTCATGCCACTGCCTAAGTGCATCATAGTGTCCCTGTCTCCCCATTACACACACACACACACACACACACACACACAAATGAAATATCTTTCTGCTTTTAAAAAGAAGGAAATTATGTCATTTCCAACAACACGGATGAACCTAGAGGATATTATGCTAATTGAAATAAGCCAGACACAGAAAAAAACAAATACTGCATGTTCTCACTTATAAGAGGGACCTAAAAGGGCAAAACTCATAGCAGGAGAGAGTAGAATGGTAGTTTTCAAGGGCTGGGGATAGTAGGGTGGGGCAAAATGGGGGGATGTTGGTAAAAGACTACAAGATTTCAGTTATGAAAGATGAATAAGTTCTGGAGATGTAATAAACAGCAATGTGACTATAGTTAAGAGTATTATATATTTGAAATTTGCTCTAAGGGTGGCTAACACACACAAAAAGAAAAATGGTAACTATGTGAGGTGGTGTATGTGTTAATTAACTTGACTGTGGTGATTACTTCACAATGCATACAAATATAAAAACATCAAGTCGTATACCTTAAATATATACAGTTTTAAATTGTCAATTATCCCTCAATAAAGATAGAAAAGCATTGTGTGCTGCATTATTTATATTTACTGCAAATAGAAAAATTGTGTCAAAGTCCATCTGTGTAAGAATCTAAAATATAAAAAAACTTGGACAGTAAAATATGTTTCCTTTTATTTCATGGATCTGTTTATTCCATTTATTAGTAACAGTGCATTTTTTCCACATAATATTCTCTTTTACTTAAACTTAATGCATATGTAGTAAGAAAGATTTACTATCCCAACTAGCCTCTCAGTATTTAGATGAGGATAGAACAGATACGGTGTAACACGCCTCTCCACTGCTTACTGTGTGTACCAAGAAGGCAGAAAGCAGCTCACCCAAGCCTAACCTGGCCCTGTCTTTCTCAGGCTTCTCAGGATGCCCACAGCACGTGCTGGGGAGCCGGATGCAGGGAGAAGCCAGGTCTGTCTTCAGGAGGTCACAGCCAGCAGGGCACAGTTAGGACGTGCCCTGAAAAGGGGGTACACAAGGGGAACTCCAGGCAGTGGGGGGATGGAGACACTATGGTACACTCAGGCAGTGGCAAGGGGGTAATACGTGGAGGCAGGATGGAGGAACACTGGGTGCCAGGACAGAGGGGGGCTTTGGCAACCATCTGCAATGCATGGGGCAGGGACTATCTGGAAGGACTGCAGGGATACACTGAAAGCTGTGCCAATGCATTAGCCATGAAACCTAAGAAACTCAGTACATGTTCTCCCTCTGCTCACCAAGAGTTTGCATTTATCTTGTGGTACTTTTTGGTTTTCAGTCCAATCTACAGTAATTATGGACAGCCCATTGTATGCAGAGGACTAAATGCTATGGCAGACAAAGATGTGGTGGATAAAACCCTTGCCTTCAGGTGCTTACAATCAGTAAGGTTATTTAGCCAAAGCCTCAAACAATAATGCAAGTCATACGACATTTCAATGTAATATGATTTCCATGTATCTTTCATCTCTCTAGATCTCCCTCAATGCCTACCAGAAAGGCGTTTCAATGCTCAATAAGAGAATACTCTTATTCTTTTGTTGCCATCTTCATTATTTATTGTTTCAAAGGAAATCCAGTAGTTTCAATGATTTTTCAGTGTACACTCAGCTTCTTTCTGACATGCAGAATATTTGTATTAACAATTCATAATTACGTAATCTCTCTATTCATTTAATGAACCCAAAGGTTTTATGCCAGTTATGTGCTTCGACAGTCTATGTGACAAAATATCTATAGAAAAGTTAACTGTCTTGCCAAACCCATCATCTAATAAGGGACTTCTTGTCTTCCATCTATTTTAATTGCATCTTACAGTGATGTTAAATGATATACATAAGTGAACCTAATCTTCACCCTGAAACACACAATTCAACATCATTTTTCTGAACTAAATAGAAAAAATAAGCAATACGTATGTGCCTCCTTTTTTACTCACTTGAGACAATATAGACATTTAGATATTCACATATCATTGAATTCATTTGGATCTTTGAATACTTGAGCTTCAAATTCCATCTGGCTCTGTAAAAAAAGGTACGCAATTTAGTATAAATTTCCAAAAAAGGTAGAACAACACAAAATATTCTGTATGTCTCCTTAGTGTAGAGACAGGAAAACTGAGGGTGAGTGGGCATCGAGAACTTCTGGTGTTCATTCATTTCATTCACAGATCTCATGACTACACTCAAAACACAGTGCTCAGTTATGTGGCCACAATGATGAGCAAGACCAATTGATCCAACTCTCCAAAAGTCTCCAGCCTGGTGGCAGAGACTGGCCAGAAACTGGCAAGAATCAGTGAGGGCTGCATGGGCTATGGTAGGGAAAGGCCCATGGTGGACTATGGGAGTCCAGTAGGAACAATCAAGGCACAGCCAGGCCTTGGTTGGGAACGAGGCACTCTCTGGAGCAGGAAGGCTGTACTGAGAACCGAGGGTGAGGGGGATGTGGTTCAGTAAGGTAAGAAGCCAAGAGCATTCAAGGGATTTATTCACAAGGTGGGAGGGTGACCTTGCAATAGCAGATTCAGGGGTAGATGGGAAGAAGTGATAGTAGTTAGGTATTACATCTGGACAATTCTTTCAAGAAGCTAGGCTTTGAGAAGGAAAGCCATTATATAAGAAATAGAAGTAATAAGTGTGAAATTAAGGTAAGTTCTCTCCTTTTCTTTCCTTCTTTCTCTCATTCTTTCATTTTGCTTTTCAGATGGGACAGTTTTGAATCTTTTAAAATTCTAATGGGAGCCGGGCGCAGTGGCTCACGCCTGTAATCCCAGCACTTTGGGAGGCTGAGGCGAACAGATCACTTGAGGTCGGGAGTCCGAGCCCAGCCTGACCAACATGGAGAAACCCCGTCTCTACTAAAAAATATAAAATTAGCCAGGCGTGGTGGCGCATGCCTCTAATCCCAGCTACTCGGGAGGCTGAGGCAGGAGAATCACTTGAACCTGGGAGGCGGAGGTTGCCGTGAGCTGAGATTGTGCCATTGCACTCCAGCCTGGGCAACAAGAGTGAAACTCCGTCTAAATAAATAAATAAATAATAAAATTCTAATGGGAAGGGAAGAGATTGAAGATGTGGTATAAAGATAAAGGTAAATGATGAAATAGCTCCTGAGGAGATGGAGAGATCCAGAGCTCCCCATCTGACACTTCTGAGACCCACCCACCCACCTCACCCATCCATCCGCCTCATCCATTCATCCATCCACCCATCCATCTACCCACCCACTCCATCCATCCATCCATACACCCACCCACCCCATCCACCCATCCATCCACTCATCCATCCATCTATCTACCCA
>NW_026652284.1:50900853-50901361 GCF_009828535.3 Hylobates moloch | reverse complement strand
CATCCATCCATCCATCCATCCATCCATCCATCCATCCACCCATCTATCCATCCATCTACCTACCCACACATTCACCTCACCCATCCATCCGTCCTTCCACCCACCCACTCATCTTTTCATCTACCCATCCATCTACCCACCCATCCACCTCACCCATCCACCCACCTCATCCATCCATGCATCCATCCATCCACCCATCCACCCATCCATCTACCCACACACCAACCTCACCCATCCATCTACTCACCTCACCCATCCATCCATCCACTCATCCATCTACCCACTTACGCACCCACCTCACCCATCAACCCAGTTCATCATTCATCCATCCATCCATCGTCCATCCATCCATCCACCATCCATCTACCCACTTACCCACCCAACTCACCCATCAACCCAGTTCATCATCCATCCATCCATCATCCATCCATGCATCCACCCATCTATCCATGCATCTACCTGTCTATCTATCTATCTATCTATCTATCTATCTATCTATCTATCTATC
>NW_026652284.1:50852470-50900806 GCF_009828535.3 Hylobates moloch | reverse complement strand
CATCCATCCATCCATCCATCCATCCATCCATCCATCCACCCATCTATCCATCCATCTACCTACCCACACATTCACCTCACCCATCCATCCGTCCTTCCACCCACCCACTCATCTTTTCATCTACCCATCCATCTACCCACCCATCCACCTCACCCATCCACCCACCTCATCCATCCATGCATCCATCCATCCACCCATCCACCCATCCATCTACCCACACACCAACCTCACCCATCCATCTACTCACCTCACCCATCCATCCATCCACTCATCCATCTACCCACTTACGCACCCACCTCACCCATCAACCCAGTTCATCATTCATCCATCCATCCATCGTCCATCCATCCATCCACCATCCATCTACCCACTTACCCACCCAACTCACCCATCAACCCAGTTCATCATCCATCCATCCATCATCCATCCATCCATCCACCTCATCTATCCATCCAATCATCCATCCATCCATCCATCCATCCATCCATCCATCCATCCATCCATCCACACACCCATCCATCCATCTACCCACTCACCTCAACCATCCATTCATCCATTCACCCATTCACACATCCATCTACCCACCCACACATCCACATCACCCATCCATCCATCCTTCCATCCATCCATCCATCCATCCATCCACCCACCCCATCCATCCATCCATCCATCTCTCATTACTAGACACACACCATGTGCTACACACAGGGAATGGGGAAACACAGTGAAACAAAGACTAAGTTCCTGGCCTCAGTGAGCTGACATCTACATAGTGAGACAGATATACCTAGGTAATAAAAAGAGCTGCTAAGAAAAAGAAAGAAAGCAGGGCTAGGGGATGAAGAGGGAAGATTGTTAAGATGGTCAAGACAGGGCTCTGTGAGGAAGTGGCATTGGAGCAGAGACTGGATGAAGTGAGAAAATGAGGCCCAGGAGGGTCTGCGGAAAGGGCTTCTGGACAGAGGCAGCAGCAAGCACACAGGCATGGAGGAGGCACATGAGCCAGAAGCTGTGGCTCCAGCAGCAAGAGAGAAGGGAGATGATAGGACATGTGGGTAGAGAGAGGGAAATGGCCCACTGGGTCCACTTCAGAACCCTCTGGGGGGTTTTGAGCATGGGAGGGGCCTGACAGCATTTGCATTTTAAACATACTGGATATTTTAGAGAAAAATCAGTAGGGGATGACAGTGGAAGCCAGAAAGCTAACAATCTAGGCTAGGTAACATGTGACAGTGGCTTAACTTAGAGAGGCGGCGAACAGATGTGAAGAGAAGAGGCTATATTCAAGGACATATTTTGGAGGTGTAGCTAACAGTGTTAAAAGAGAGAAATTAAAGATGGCCCCTAGGTTTTGACTGAACAACTGGGCATATGTGGTTGCCACTTATTGAGATAGGGAAGACTGGGGGAGGGGTGAGTTTTGGGAAAAAGTAAAAAATGTGTTGAGGAGATCTAAGTGGACATGTTGAGTAGGCGGCAGGAGACACATGCTAGGGCTGGGAAGAGTGATACTGTTTCTATATCACATCACACCACCTGCCTCAATCTTCCAGGGATGCCTCATCACCTTCAAGACTAAATCTGAGCTCCAAGCTCCACAAGCTGTGCTTCTGCAGCCTCATCACCAGCCTCAGAGCACACCAAAACCTCGTCCAGTGCAGATGCACTTGCATCTCTTGCTCCATCTCTCTTTCTTTCTCTCTCTCTGTCTCTCTCTGTCTCTCTTTTGTGCATACATCATCCATTGCTCAGATTATTTTTCCCCATCTGACCTGGCTATTTTGTCCTTTGAAAACCAGTTACTCTGATAAGCTTCCTGCCCTACCAGCCATTTACCAGTCCTCCCATACAGCTGTGTAGATGACCTCTTCTCAAGTTTCACAACACTCTACACATATCTCTATGACTCTGGCACCAGAGTACCCAGGGTATTCCACTAATAAGTGAGTAAACTTGGACAAGGTGCCTAAACTCTCCAAGCCTTGGTTTCCTCATCTGGAAAATGAGGCTAATATTACTACCTACTTCACAGGGTTGTTATGGGGATTAAATGAGGCAATATGAGGCTTAGTGTTTATAACGTTGCCTGGCATTGATGAAGAACATAAAAGTAATTAAGTATCATTGTAATAATACGTATCATACTCCTGTGTAATTATTTTCACCGGAAAATATGAGCCCTTGAGTAAAACCACTGAGCCTTTCATCTGTGCTTCTGGCACACATTAAACCTCATTAATTGTTTCTGACATAAATGAGTTAATGAACGAAACACAGCACCGGACCACAACAGTACCATGAAATGAATCAGCAGGTTATTCAGTGGGCTTTCTGTATTTAAAAGGTATTCTTTCTGGGTGGACAGGATTTGTCTGATCCACTACCCATTAAATCAAGAAGTACTGGGTTGTTCTACATTCTACTTTGGTTACTGTTCAGGGAAAGTCATATCAGTACCTTTGGATCAGGAAGACATGGCCCAAAGGCCTCCAGTAGAAGAGTCTCTTCTCTCACAGCCAGTTCATAGTCTGCAAAAGACAGCTTCCCATCATGGTCATGATCCTAGAGGAATGAGAAACATGTTAGGCAACACATACAATGATTACTGCAAATACATGCCCTTTTCATAGTCAAGTGTTAATTTAAAAAAATGTGCTAGGCTGGGGACGGTGGCTCAGGCCTGTAATCATAGCACTTTGGGAGGCTAAGGCGAGGTGATTCCTTGAGGCCAGAAGTTTGAGACCATCCTGGGCAACATAGTGAGACCTCATCTCTATTAAAAAAAAAAATTAGCTGGGCATGGTGGTGTGCACCTGTAGTCCCAGATACTTGGGAGGCTGAGGCAGGAGAATTGCTTGAGCCTGAGAGTTTGATGATGTAGTGAGCTGTGATCATGCCACTGCACTCCAGTCTGGGTGACAGAGCGAGACCCTGTCTCAAAAAAAAAAAAAAAAAAGTGCTAGAAAAATAAGAGGTTAGGTGGTGAAATTGAAAAGAACTATTAATATTATATTGAGGAGCATAATTTATGTGTTTTATTTAAGCAAGCAGGGAATTGAAAATTATAATAATTTGAATTCTTATTTCTAGCCCATATCTGGCCCACAAATTTTAATAGAAAACTTGACATTACCCATATTTACCATTTTCTTAAGTGTTATTTCAACCAAATCTTTAATTCCTTCATCAGGGTCTTCCTCAGATGGCTGTTTGAGAAGGCTGTTCTTCAACATGTGAAACATTTCCTCCTTTGAAATGAATCCATCACCATTCAAATCAAACACTTCAAAGCAATCTTTTAAAAAAAATAACAAATTATGAATTTGATGCTATCAGTAAGGTAATATTTTCTCTGATAAAGTTTTCAGGGCCAAGTTCTATCTTGATGCTGTACCCACAGGTCTTAGTGCAGCCTGATTTCCTTTGTAAGTGTCAATGTATAGTAGGATATATACAATAATCCTTAGAAAATATTTCCTGACTCTCAATTATGAAAAAGCATACCAACGAACAGTAACTTGAATATCTTCACCTTGAAACTCTTGGAAAACTGACTGAAATATGGCTCATAAGCAGAGTTCATCAGAATTAATTGAGAGTTAATTAAGAATAAGAACACTTGAATCAATATTCTCTAGTTTTATGGTTACAATTCAAGTAATGAAATCTGTCAAATGCTTAATATATAAATGTATATGTACATAATTAGCGTGTGTAGTAATGCCTATGGAGTATTCCTGGGCATAAATTACTCCTCAGAATCACTTGAGTTTTCTTTTTATTAACTTTCTTTCATATTTTATTGACTTGAATTCATTCCATAAAATAGGCTAGTGGGATTCAAACCAACTAACCAGCCAACCAACAAACCCACTTTACTCTCTGGGTTGAAGGACACTGATTTAAGTGCTTTAGATATGTTATTCATAATGTACGAACCAATAGGACAACCTGCAATCTTACATTTCATTTTTTCTTCCAAAGATCCTCGAAGAAACAGTGATAATCCGTGAATCCACTCCAATACATTTACACAGCCATCATTATCTTTATCAAAACTTCGGAATACTAAAGGGAGAGAGGTTAAATGGAACACCTGTCCTGCATGATAACTCTCAGTAAAGTATCTACATTGGCATCACTCACTTTTAAAATTAAGAGAACACTTCAGCTTGTACAGTCCAATATTCTCATTTGACGAAAGAGGAAACTAAGACATCATAATATCATGAAACTCTAATTAAACATTCAATTTTTAAAATGTTTTTGTGGGAACAAATACAATTCTCAAAGTCTAAGTATATTAATCATTATTTAATAATAAGTATGTTGCTATAAAATATGTTGATCATATTAATTAGATGTTAAATATACTAATATAAATAAAATACTTTATATTTTTGTTACTCAAGTCATTACTTGATGCATAGAATTATATCTTGTCACTGAAATATCTTCTATGATGTAAAGAATGTAAATGTCCTTTTAAAACTATTCTATTTATTATGTTTATTCAGTAGAAATCGAAATGTTTTAGGTTTTCTGATATAAGGTAAGAGAAAGGTAGTTAGTCAACATGACTTTGTCATCTTCTTAAATACACAAAATAAAGCCAATATTACCTCCTTTTCTATGATCTTTTCAAAATTAAATTTGTATATTCCAATGACACTGGGAATGCAAAACACTAAGCTTCCTACCAAGAGGATGTCCAAGCACCAAACCCTTTTTTTTTTTCAGTTATGGCTGGATCTAGCTAATTTGAATCTTGTGCATCTCTTACCTCTGTCCATAATCATGTCATCTGTCATTCCAAATGTCACATGCAGGATGTTTCGAAATGCATTACGATCCAGTCCATTAACCAGACCTTGCCTCTCTACTCCTCCCACCAAGTCATAAAAAAGCTTTATAAGACAGTTCACTTCAAATTTATTAACTGAAAGAATAAAATAGATATAACAAAAATGAATTCTTAATCTTTAAGTTCTAATTTAAATTTTGCAATAAGTTTACAGACAAACAACATCAAAGACATCAAATAGGCAATTGTCAATAGAAGACTCTCCTGTTTTGAGATTCATGACCCTTAACTTAATAGAAATAAAAAAAGTAGCATACCCTCCAAACAGGAATTCCCATGTTTAGGGAAAAAACACGATACTATTAGCCAAGTTACTAGAATAATGATGGTGGTGTTGGATTCTAAACTCTACAAGGCTGGTAGAAATATGACTCAAAATAAGAATGGTAAGATTAAAGAATGGTAACTTCTTCTCGGTAGTTTTACTATGGCATTCATGAGATTTACAACTTCTTTTCCCTGGAAATAGATGTCAGGTTCATGAGAACTAGGTAACAATTTTCATTTCACTTTAGGCTTCATGAATTCATAAGCCAGATTTTGGAAACTAGAGTCACCAGTTTTCCAATAAAAAAGCTTTAAAGCATATTTTAGCACCCAATATGGCTCTTCTTGAGGATTGTGTAAAAATTAACATGCAACTATTCAGTAATAGTTTGGAGGAAGGAAATTTTTATTTAAAGGATATATACACACACAGATACTTGCTCATACACATTATTGTATAAAGGACCATGGTTATAAATACCAAGTTAATTATTTGCGTTCCAATCCCCACTTGAGAATGTAGGTGGAAGGGTTATTGCCTGGTCTTGATAATATAAAAGTCCAAATACCAAGTATGGGCGGAAGTTGGGGAAAATTTATTTTGAAACCAGTTGAAACTGTGATTGAGCATTTTAACAAACAAAGACAAAACCTGTGTGTGTATAACAGAAGACAGCATCTAGGAATGGAAAAATCACACCTTATCCTAGAGGTCAGTACAGGCATTTGTGGGATTTCTGGTTTGGAGAACCACATTTAAAGAGAAACAGTAAAAACTCTGGGAAAAAAGATTCAGCAAATAAATAGGAGGAAACAATATAATGGTTATGATCT
The DNA here is from genome assembly GCF_009828535.3 of Hylobates moloch. Lineage (NCBI taxonomy): Eukaryota > Metazoa > Chordata > Mammalia > Primates > Hylobatidae > Hylobates > Hylobates moloch. The sequence goes on along the minus strand of NW_026652284.1, from coordinate 50,894,841 downwards.
CAAAAACAGCTGTTAGTCACTGTGGAAAACAGTATGAGATAGCTCCTCATAAAAATTAAACACAATTATCGTGTGATCCAGGAATTCTAGTTCTATTTACATACTCAGAAGAACTGAAAGCAGGAACCTGTACAACAATGTTCATAGTGTCATTATTCATAACAGTCAAAAGACAGATGCAAGAGTCCATCAATGGAGGAATGGATAGACAAAATGTGGCATATTCATACAATGAAATATCATTCAGCCTTAAAAAGGAAGGAAATTCTGACACATAGATGAACATTTATGGACGTTGCACTAAGTCAAATAAGCCAGACAGAAAAGGACACATATTGTATGATTCCTCTTATATAAGGTACTTAGTCAGATTTATAGAGACAAAGTAGAATGGTAGTTGCCAGGGGCTAGGATGAGGAGGGAATGGTGAGTTAACATTTAATGGGTAGAGTTTCCACTGGGGACAATGAAAAAGTTACGGAGGTGGATGGTGGTGATGGAAGCAGAACAGTGTGAATGTACTTAATGCCATGAAATTAAGCACTCAAAATGGTTAAAATAGTAAATTTCATGTTATATGTAACCACATACACACACACACAAACCTCTTAAAAAGCAAGAGCTGTTAGTGGTTGGGGAAGAAAAGCCTGCATGAAGAATGATGTACTCTGTTCATGTATATAAAATGGTAGCAGAGGGGATGTTGGTTAGCCATTTTTCCTTCTCAGCTGAAATAAAAATTTTTAAAAATTAGTTTAATTTATTACCCAAAGGATCAAAGGTTAGCGATAATAAAACTTTTATTGCTAAACATTTCTTAAATTCTAGAATACAATATTAAATGGAACTGAAGAAAATTCAAGAATAAGTTTTCATCTTCTTGGAATGCTGTAAATGTGTCCTGCAGAACATATCTGTAGAACGGGGCATGAACTAGATGCTCTCTTAAGATCTTTCACTCTTCTTTGATTCTACAAAATTTATCCATTGAATCTTGATAGCTTTATTGTCTTGCAACTAAAACAAAATTTAACTTTAGGGGAAAGTTCTTCTGTTAAAGAAAATTTAAAATTATTATAATGTCCATGACTTATAACTATTTCTATAGACTTTAACTAATAACCATCTAAGTTTGTAAGACTCATTAAAAATTTTTTAGTAAAGAAAAAAAATCAAGAGCAGACTTTTTCCTGCCATATTTTTACTTACCTTTAAAAATATACACTCACCTTTTGATTGTTCACAGAATGATTGTTTGCAATGCATTCAAACTCACTGAACAGAGACTAAATCAAATTCAAACTTACGGAAAGGGACAAAATCAGTATTGTGTATAGCAGCTATTGCAATGTTTTTGAATATTCATCAAAAATGTTTACTAGATGTTTACTAGAATACCTATTCTCCCAGAAATGAAAGTGTTTTAAGAAAAACAATAACAGAACAAAACTCTCATCAGAGTATAGTAGTATAATAATACCTTAAATTACAGGATTTTTTTCCTAAACATTTTAAGATGCGTACACACACCATAACATTCATTTATGTCACCATCCACTAAGAGAGCATTTCTTACCAGGTATTAAATCAGATACTAATGATAATTAGAATGCACTAGATCTTATAATTTCTAAAACTACATCAACATGTTTATTCCTTCTTTTTTGAGCGACTCGGATATTTGGGGGATTGTTGTTTCTGTTTCTTCAAGTGGCCAGTAGTTTTGCAATTAGCATACACAACTTCTAAGTTTGCTCGACAGGCAATTATCTTTCTCATCTAAACCACACCCACGGCTTCCTTGCTAAAGTGCAATTATGTTTTTCAGTCTGAATATAAACTCAAAGTTTCCCATGAAATTCTAGGACCACCCTTTCAAACGCGAGATTAGAGCAGGTGCCTTCAAATAGGGCTCATCTTGTCACCTGCAAAGTCTCCTTTATCTTTCAACACCAGAGGCCACTGGAAAGTGGGAGTCTAAAGTTGGGAACCCATTCTTTACCACTTGTTTAGTTGTGCTGAACTCTGGTTTCCAAACAAATCTTGTTCTGAGGCACAGATGAGATGACACAACTAATCTCTCCTAAAGATGTTGAGAAGTTGAGCAACGTTTTCTCCTATGGGTCTCTTGGTAAGCTTCCAGAACTTGGACCTGCGGGTGTATGTGCGAGCTAGAAAGCGGGGTGAGTGCACGGTCTACGTTGATGGTGCTACTTTTCTTGAGACCAGTGGGTTTTAGCATTTATTTTACACCTCACTGAGGCTAACATCACATGTTTCTATCAGGTAAAAGAAGAGGCTTGGAGAAGCAAGTAAATGCATGTGTGGGAGTGTAGGTAGCACTAGACGCAGAGGCCTGGGTTCCTAAGATCAAACCCAAGGAGCTAGCACCCCGGGATTCCCTCTGTGACTTCTGCTTAAGGGGCCGGGTTGGAGGGGCGGTAGGTAGCCCACAGAGGCCCAGGAGGCGGGAAGCAGGCACAACAGCGGACCTTAGCACAGGGTGGGACCCAGGCTCGGCCCAGGAGCCTTGGCCTGTCCAGCACTACATTCTTACTTACAATGCTTGCAATTTTTAGTTAAGGTGTCCGTCAGCTTCTGCAGCTTCTTGCGGTTCATGCCTGGCGCTCAGAGAATCGGGCCGCGGCTGGGGCCTCGGGGCGCGCGGCTGCCGAGACCCTCGCGGGGCCCCCGCGAGCCCTGGTCCTGGGGCAACGCGGTGAGATCTCAGTTACTGATCTCGTGCGCGGCCCTAACAAACGGTGTAGCCAAGGCAACGGCTCGGGCCCGCTGCGGATGGGCTCCCAGGCTCCCCGCGACGTGGCCAAGGCAACAGCTGGGCCCCGCCCATCGGCTCAGCGATGGCGCGCGCTCCGTCCTGGGTGCGCGGTGCCGCCAGCAGGGTCCCAGCTGGCCGCCTTGAAGGCTGTATTCTGATTGTTGACGTTGGAGTTTAAATGTTCAGTTGTTGCTGGCTTTTGAGTTCACAGCCTCTTTGCTTGATTGCAGTGTAAATCATTAAAATCTGAAATGTGGTGTGCACGCTGTATGAGAGGTGTTTCGGGTGGTGAGCGTCACGCCTCAAGGGGAGGCCTAAGATTTTGGACATCTTGGGGGCTGGAGGAGCGTCACAAAATGGCAAGGTGCTGTCCAGAGGACGATCCTGTCGGAGGGCGAGAAGCTTGCTCTTTCGGCAGAGCCACTGCTTAGGCTGTCAGTCTTGGTGCGGTAACAGGAGGCAGTCTGTCACCTGAGGTCTTCAAGCTTTTAGCTGTGTTTCTGAGAGCAAGGGGAAATTGGAATACAGCCATGGGTTGCCTAAGGAGGGGGATGCGTTCCGAGGTCACTAGGAGATTTCATTACGGCGCACTTCACGGTGCACCGGCACAAACCCCGATGGCCTTGCCTACTACACGCCAGGCTGTATGGTACAGCCCATTGCTTCTGGGCTGCACCCCTGCACAGCAGGTCACTGCACGGAATGCTGCAGGCAGTTAGAACAGAGTGCTAAGCACTCTGGGGAAGGTGCAGTGTTCCAGTACAGTGTTACTTCTTACGGGACCACCGTCTTAATGTTGTCTGACGTTGACTTAAATGGCGCCATGTGGCTTGTGACTGTAGTTTTTTTTTTCTTTTCCCACTGCTCTCATCTCACTCTCAAAAGGTGGAGGTTGTCTGTGGAATCTGAGGAAAGCCACCAGGAATTTTTATGCTGCTTAAATAGGCATTCCCCCCAATGAAAACGGGCTGACACCACCACTTGGGTGTGGGGTACAGCCCAATCTTGCTTCTCCGGAAAATATCTCAGCAACCTTTGTCCTTTACTTATTTGAAAGACAGGTACTGTGCCTGCAGACAAAGGATATTCCTTACATCTTCAGGGTGGGAGGACTTTCTGCTTTTCCTGACCACAGAGGGGATATCCTCTTTCAGCTAAGGCAGCAATAAAAAGGGGTGGCTTAGCCAGGATCACCAAATCTACAGTATTCTCTAGAGTGTCTGCTTGTTTAACTTCAGAGGGGAAAATTACAAACTATGTTATTTTACATACACTGCCATTTTTAGACTGAAGGCAGAAACATTCTACTAACCATGAGTAATAATCCAAATGAAATAATTCCAAAGTCGAGGCCTCTGGTTTTTCTTTACTGTTTCATTTGTTTATGGAATGAAGGATTGGGATGCTGTTTGAAACTAGAGCAAAGGGTGCTTGGTAAAGGCATGGATGGTATTATCCTAAAGCAAATGTCCTAACAACAGTTACCTGACATGAATTGATGGTGATTATGAGTTTGTAACAGTAGTCTTTTTAAATAGTGTTTCTACATATCTCCTTGTCTAGAAGAGTGAAATTCCTGAGACCATAGAGAACAAAAGGGAAAGACTGGACATATTTGAATTATACTTACCTGTGTCACCTTATTCATTTCTGTTAGATCACAGAGCTGTAGCAAATACTTAATTCCTAGAGATTGCTGCACTGCTCACTTCAAGAGACAAGGAACCGAAAGAGTGGTTGTCAGTAATTACTAAGAGATGCTGTGGGCTCCCCATCTGATGTACTAGGTCTGTGTTGGGGAGCAGGCCTGCGCTGGTGGTGAGCACATTGGTGGTTATTTCTGGTGGCCTGGGGAGATCGCATACACCGGGTGCTTGCTATAGGTGAGCTAATTAGTTATTCCTTCACGAGTTTCAGGCCTAGAGCCCAGCAGCCATGTTCCCTTAAAGTTAAAAAAAAAATAAAAAGATGTAGGGGCAATATCACAGATTGTTGAAATTAAAATATGCCAGGCCAAAACTCCTTAACCTGTTGAGCAAACTTTGTAAGTCACCTCCTCCTCTTCCACTTCTTTTCTCCTCCGGTTCTTTCTTCCATGTTGTTCTTTTAGCCAAAAAACCTATCTGTCTGTCTGACTGTCTGTCTGTCTGTCTATCTATCTATCTATCTATCTATCTATCTATCTATCTATCTATGCAAATGCATTGTTTTGTGAATCTCACTTATCTAAGAGAGTGGTTTGCAGAGTTGACCTTACAATAAGGCCTTACCATCTTTTTCAGGGAAAGCACAGTGTTTATTTAGAGTATGTTTCGTCAACATATCGGTAAACTTCAGAGCTTTCATTACATTCTTGTGAAGTTTTGGAACTTAATATTTTTAGACTTTAGAAACAAGATGCAGGCCTGATTGAGTCAGTGAATAACATTTCAAAGCAAGTTGAAGTTTCTATTTGTAGTTTTAGTTGCTTATGCTGAGTAGACACAGGACTGATTTCCCCCAAGGGCTTTCTCAGAGTAAGGCAATTAAGCCTAAGAGGCTACTTCATATTTAATCAATCAATAATGGAATAATAAAGGATTGTGTCTAATTCGTATTGGACATAAATTTTACTGTGCATGAAATGATCATAGAACTTTCCAAAAATCCAAGCAACCTCAAGATGAATAACTTCGTAAACACAGAAGTACATTAAAGTGACTATTAATGCTATGTTTCCTTTAGTTTTGTGTGCAAAACAATCTTCCCTTTAACTCAGCATTCACTGGATTGTTGCCATGATAAACAGCTTGGACCTTGACTTGATGAAATTGTTTTCCCTAATGTGGACCTTTTATGATCAAGGCCTTTGGAAACCGTTGAGGAAATGACATCATAGAATTGATCTCCAAGTATATCACAAATTTATTATAAAATTGCTTAAATAAAAGGGAAATAGGTTAGTTACCTGCATAATAGAAATTCAACTTTACTAATTTTATTTTGTGGAGACAGTGATACAAAAATCAGAGTTATATGTGTGACCAGTTGTTTGGGTGGTCGAATCTCCAAATCTCCACTGCTTGTCACTCTCCCCTTTGCTGTAGGGTTGTGGTGACAAGCTAGAATCTCAGTATTCAGACCCACAGAACACTGTCTCATGCACAACTTCTGCATATTTTTCACCCCAACCACTCCCAGTGGCAACTCTTCAAGGAGCTCTTTCTGATCCCCTATGTGAAGTGAACCCTTCCCCACCCAGCCATTCTCTTCCTTGATACTATTTTTTTAGCACTTGCTACTGTGTGAAACAACTTGTTTTTTCTAACCTCTCCTTCCCACTAGACTAAATCACATGATCTCTCTCTCTCTCTCTCTCTCTCTCTCTCTCTCCATATATTTAAGTCTATTTCACTTGCTGTATCTCTGCATTTGTTTGTTTATCATCTGTCTGTACCTCTGAAATTTGACCACACGGTCCGTGTTGTGTGGTCTGTATTGATGGAAAGTGATGGGAGAACCACTCCAGCAGGAATGAACCCCTGGTTTCCCTGCAGCACCCTGGGGCTGAGTCCCTGGTACAGTAACCACAATGGAGCCTTTAAAGGGAGCTGGGCAATATAGAAGAGCTTTCATTTAAACTGACCTTTCTCCAAAATTCACACTTGATATTCACTGGTATTGACGTATTTCTAGACTATTTTTTTTTTTTTACTGTAATCAAGTGACCAGCCAGTAAGACAAATGCCTAAGGTTTACTAAGGATAGGATTCTTGTATCTTAACATGTAATTTACAGAATTGTAAATTAAGATGTGGCCTGTGACAGTTAATTATTATGATAGCCATAATGTCAGCAGGTTTGAAGTTTTCAGTAAAGAATCTGGCTCTTCGAGACCTGGCAGAGCTGAGCAAGAAATCCTGCTGAATGTGCTGGGCTTGATCCCCTCAGCACTGGGTCATGAGCCACCGTAGCCACAGTCATGGCAACTGTACTACCTGCAAAGCTGCCTCAGAGACAGAAGATACCCACACCTTTTTCTTACTAAGCCCAAGGCATCTTGCAATACTTGAGCCCTAACCAGGGAATTCATCAGCATCACTAAGCACAGAACAGGACCTGACCTACCCACAGACCCCACCAGGCAATGCCTGGCCCTCTTAGGCAATGTCAACCAGAAAATAACTGGTATCACTTCTAATACTTGCAACCATTGTTTAAACCACTTCCCCCAACTCCATAGTTCTTGCTCCCTAAATGAAAAGGAAGCACCCAAGATTGCCTACCCTGAATCATCTTACCCCTTTAGTAGACTCTGTTTATTAGCCTGCACTCTCTAACCCCTTTCACTCATATCCAACAAAACTCATTTCAACAGTGAATGTTTACCTTACCAGGTCCATCTTTCCACAAAGCCAACTCTCCACCTTTCTTCCCTAAACCTGCTACTCCCCTGAAAATATTGTTTGTCCTGTAGTTATTCTCCAGAAAAAACTACCCATTTCTTCAAATCTACTCACTCATAGCCAGAAGAAAGTCAAAATTATCTGGACCATCATCAACTTTCCATGATCTTACGAGCTCTATCCATTCTTCTCTACACTTCTTGGAAAGTACAAGTGCTGCTCCCCTCTCCACTGCCGCACCTCTTGTTTTGTTCATCCTCTATGCTCCTGCCTGTTTCCTGAATTTGCCTGCTGTATTCCATCTTGTGCTCCTCAAAACTGCCTGCTGGGTTGCCAAAGTGATCCAATCATTTCTTCCTCCTGCTTAATATTGAAAGGCCTTCCCAGTGCCAGCAAGATGGAGTCCAGACCCAGTAGCATGGTTCCATGGTTTTCCAATATGTGGCATCTGCCAGGCTTGAATGCCTCTTCTCGGACCAGTCCCTGTTTTTAAAGGCTGGAGCCCTAGCAGCCCTGTTAGACTATGAGGTTCACTGGGACTTGGGGCCCCTCAGACTGTCGCATTAACTAGAAGAAACTGTGTCTCTCATACTGTGGGCACTCCTCAAAAGGCATGTGAAATTAGCTTGTCTCATTTATCCCACTGATATCTGGGGTTTTTCGAAAACTTTCATTTACACCCAAACCTGCAAATGCAAACTTAAAATGAGAAAGTTGGACGTCATTTATTAAGAGTGCTTTGAGCTTTATGATTCTTGGAAACAAAACTAAAGTTGATATCCATATACTCTCACTGTCCTTTCACGAGGTCGACCTTATGAAAATGTCAGCAGTTGACCACCATTTTGACTACAAAAAAACTGCAATTTCATATCAATCTAATGCATGACTGTATCTTTTTATGTTTACTCAATATTTCAGATGATCTAAGCGAAGCCGAGATACATCTGCAAATTTAAAGTAGCTGTGTTATTATCAGTCATTCAAATTCCCTATGATTTCCACTCTAGGTGTATGTTGTGCTATAGGAAGGAATTTTGGATTTGTTTTTTTCTGCTTGTCTCCTGTGTTGGTGGGGAATACCAAATGCCTGTACCTGGAGCAAGTGCCTTAATATATATATATCCTTTCATTAAAATTAATGTTGCCAACCAAACCACTTAGAGTACACTTTGTCTAGCACTTAAGAAATGCAAGTCTGTTTAAAAAGAAATCTTTTTCCTGCTCTGATGTAATCTTTAACATGGGGTTACATTTAGGGGAATTCATTTTTTTTTTTTTAGTACTAGAAACTGGAAAATTAGAAAAAGCGATTTCACATCCATAAATGTAGGAAGTATTTGGTCCTCATTGTTATCTTTATGTTTGTAAATATGTGTTCGGTCTGTTTCAGGGTAGCCGTTTTTCATATGATCCAAATCCTAGAATCAAGTGTCACATGGTGCACTTGCTGAATCCACACATCCATCTACACAGTAGTTTTGGGTGCCTGCTCTGAGCCAGGTGTGTCATGTTAGGGCCTGACAAATTACCCCTGCTCTCCACTTGCTGGGCACTGACCCTTTTTGCCGGAACATGGGTAATGTGGTCTATATATATGAGGCTGGGAAGATCAAACTCTGCACAGTATGGTTCCACAAAGGAATTCAGTCCTTGGGATGTGCTAGTCCAGGGAACACTTTCTAAACTCTAAAGTGTGGGAGGTCTCAATTTGTTTGCTTACTTAAATGTTATAATGAGATAAGATGTGATTGTGCATTATGATAAAAGATTGGAATCTCTTGGGGGAGCAGGGCCCTGGTAACTGCTGTGCACGTTGTCCTTTTGGTTTTTTTGTGTGTCATATTAGTAGCCTCCTATGGTTTCATATCTGGCCGTTTTCACTTAGCATGCTTTTGAGATTCACTCATGCTGTTGCATGTATCATGGTCTATTTTATTTCTCAGCAGCACTTAGACTTGCCAGTCTTTTAGTCATTCTGGTGGGTGTGCAGTGGCATTTCATTGTGTTTTAATTTGCATTTCCCTAACGAATAATAGATTGTTCATCTTCTTTTTTTTTTTTTGAGAGGGAGTCTCACTCTTGTCACCCAGGCTGGAGTGCAGTGGCATGATCTAGGCTCACTGCAACTTCCACCTCCCAAGTTCAAGCAATTCTCCTGCCTCAGCCTCCCGAGTAGCTGGGACTACAGGCACCTACCACCATGCCTGCTAATTTTTGTATTTTTAGTAGAGACAGGGTTTTGCCATGTTGGTCAGGCTGGTCTTGAACTCTTGACCTCAGGTGATCCACCCACCTCAGTCTTCCAAACTGCTGGGATCACAGGCATAAGTCACTGCACCTGGCCTATTTATCTTCTTAATATTGGGCTATATGTTTTCTTATGGATGAAATATCTTTATCAGATATTAGTCTGTGACATCTTTTGTTCTCTTGTCAGTGGCATTTAAGAAGTGAAAGTTTTGGCTGGGTGCAGTGGCTCATGCCTGTGATCCCAGCACTTTGGGAGGCCGAGGTGGGCTGATCACTTGAGGTCAGGAGTTCAAAACCAGCCTTACCAACATGGTGAAACCCCATCTCTAATAAAAACACAAAAATTAGCTGGGTGTCATGGCGGGCACCTATAATCCTAGCTTCTTGGGAGGCTGAGGCATGAGAATCACTTGAACCCAGAAGTTGGAGGCTGCAGTGAACTAAGATCACACTACTGCACTCCAGCCTGGATGACAGAGCGAGACCTCTTCTCAGAAAAGAAGAAAAGAAAGAAAAAAAATGAAAGTTTTGAATTTTGATGAAGTCCAATTTACAGAATTTTAATTTTATGGTTCATGCTTTTTGCATCCTATCTGAAAAATCTCTCCCTAACCCAAAACCACAAAGATTTTCATTCCTTTGTTTTCTACATGGTTTGTAGTTTTATCTCTTACATTTAGATCCCTGGTGCATTCAGTTAATTTTTGTATATGTGTAAGGTAAGTGTTGATGTTCATTATTTTTCATGTGGCTATCCAATATCAGAAAATCAGAAAATAAGACAATCCATATTCCATTGAATTACCTTAGCATTTTTTTTGGTCAAATAACCTAATAAGCGTGGACTTAATTTTGGACTTTCTATTCTGTTCCATTGATCACAGTGTCTGTCCTTATTACAGTATTGTACTGTGTTGATTTTTGTAGTTTTACTGTTAGTTTTTAAATCAGGTAGTGCAAGTTCTTTAAGATAGTTCTTTTTCAAAATTGTTTTGCCTAGTCAATATTCTTTTATTTTATATGTATTTTAGAATCAGCTTGTTCATTTCTACAAAAATACTGCTGAGATTTTTATTTGGATTGCATTATACCTATATAGTAATTTGGGTAGAAATTACATCTCAGAAACACTGGTTTTTCTCATCTATGGACATGAAGTATCTCTTCATTTATTTAAGTCTTCATTAGTTTCTCTTGGCATTGTTTTCAGGTTTAAAGTGTACAGGTCTGCACATCTTTTGTTAGGTACAACCTTTATATTCATAGTATTTTTGATGCTAATATGAATGCAATGCTTAATATAACTCTATTGTTCTTCGACAGTACATAGAAATATAATATGATATTTTTATATTGGCTATGTATGTTGGAACTGTGCCAAACTCACATATTACCTCCATTAGATTTTTTGTAGTAGATTACTTAAGATTACCTACAAATAAAGGCAGTTTTACTTCTTTCTTTACTATCTGTATGTCTTTTAAAATTTATCTTCCTTTATTAGCCTGGCTAGACCCTGTGGTACAACGCTGAATGGCAGTGGTGAGAACTGTCATCCTGGCTTGTTCCCACCTTCAGAGGAAGGAAAGCATTTGCTTTTTTCCATTAAGTTTGATGCTAGCTATAGGTTTTTTCCAATGCCCTTCAAAAGGTGAATAAGAGTACATCTATTATTACTTTGTTGATACTTTTTATCCTGAATGAATGATGAGTTTTTTCAAATGCTTTTTCTGTATCTATTGAGGTTCTGTATCATAGGTTTTTCTCTTTTAGTCTGCTAATGTGATATATTACGTTGATTAAGTCTGGAATGTTAAACCAACCTTGCATTCCTAAACTCTTGGTAATGATGTCTTATCCTGTTTATATATTCTTGGATTCAATTTGCTGTATTTCCAGTAATGATTGTCACACCTACCTTCAGGAATATTGGTCTGTAATTCTGTTTCCTTGTAATATAGCTGGTTTGGGTTTCAGGGAAGTGGTAACTTCATTAAGTAAATTTGGAAGTGTTGCCTCTTCTTTTATTTATTGTAAAAGTTTGTGTAGCTTTGGTGTAATTTCTTCCTTAAATGGCTAGTAAAATTTGTAAGTAAGATTATGTTCCTGAAGTTTTCTTCTAGGGAAGGTTTTTAATTAACATTTTAAATTTTAACTAATAGATGTAGGATAATTTGAGTTATCTATTTTTTATTAAGTGAGCTTTGATAGTTTGAGTCTTTTAAGAAATTTGTCCATTTTATATAAAATGTAGTTTATTGGCATAAAGTTGTTCATAATATTCCCTTATTGTCCTTTCAATGAACATAGGATCTATAGCGGTGTCCACTTTTTAATTTTTATTATTGGTAATCTGTGTCTTCTTTCTTTTTCATGGTCAGTCTGGATAGAAGTTTATCAATTTTATTAACATTTTCAAAGAACTAGCTTTTGGTTTTATTGATGTCCTCTATCATCTTTCTATTTTCTGTTTTTTTAATTTCTGTTCTCATCTTTTTTTTTCTTTCTTCTCCTTAATCAAGATTTATTCTTCTCTTCTTTTTCTTTTCTATTTGTTTATTTATTTATTTTGAGATGGAGTCTGCTCCGTCACCCAGGCTGGAGTGCAATGGTGTGATCTCAGCTCACTGCAACCTCTGCCCCCCAGGTTCAAGCAATTCTTGTTCCTCAGCCTCCTGAGTAGCTTAGAGGCACACACTGCCATGCCTGGCTAATTATTATTATTATTATTATTTGTATTTTTGGTAGAGATGAAGTTTCACCATGTTGGCCAGGCTGGTCTCAAGCTCCTGACCTCAAGTGATCTGTCCACCTCGGCTTCCCAATGTATTGGGATTACAGGCATGAGCCACTGTGCCCAGCCCTATTCTTCTCTTCTTATTCTAGTTTTCTTGATGGAAACCTAAATATTACTATATAGAAGCATCGAATGTTCTACATTTCTGTTTAAATACAAAATTAAATTCGAATCCCACAAAACTGACATGTTGTGCTTTTATTTTCATTCCTGGTAAACTGGAATAGACACTGAACATTGTGAATCTTATATTTTTTGTTGCTGGCTTTTGTTGTGTTGCTTTAAGTGAAGCTGAATTTAGTTCTACCACCCAGTTATGTTACTTGGAATCAGTGAGATTCTTTGAGGTTTTTGACTCTAGAGCAGTTATTTTCTAGAGCTAATACAGTCCTACTACAAGGGTGAGACTGCTCTGAGCATTCTACCTGATGCTCCAGTTAAAGTTCTTTCAATCAGACTTGTGAGACCATGGACTATTCCCAGCTTTGTATGACCTCTAGGGATGATTTGGTTATTTGTTTGCCCAGTCAGGGGTAATTTCCTGCCATTTTTTATAGATCAGTACTGAGCCAAAAATCAAGGTGACCCCTCTGTGATGCTGTTCCCAACATCCAGCCATCTCACTCTTCATGAACTTCCATCTGAGTCTTAACCCAGTGAGAAGCTCAGCCTGTTCATGCGTTTTGGCCTGGGCACGGTCTCCAAGGGGTGAGCTGTTATCACTGTGGCCTCCCAACCCTTTGCTTATCTTTTTCCTGGGGCCATGATCCTCTGCTACCTTCTCTCCAAAGCCCAAGCCATGTTTAATGTATTTTGCCTGCTTTTCTAGTTGTTTAAGTTAGGAGAATAAATCTGATCCCTGTATTTTGTTTTCTTTTTCTTTTTTTTTTTTTGAGACAGAGTCTCGCTCTGTCGCCCAGGCCAGAGTGCAGTGGCACGATCTTGGCTAACTGCAAGCTCCGCCTCCCGGGTTCACGCCATTCTCCTGCCTCAGCCTCCTGAGTAGCTGGGACTACAGGCACCCGCCACCACGCCTGGCTAATTTTTTTGTATTTTTTTAGTAGAGACGGGGTTTCACCGTGTTAGCCAGGATGGTCTTGATCTCCTGACCTAGTGATCTGCCTGCCTAGGCCTCCCAAAGTGCTGGGATTACAGGCGTGAGCCAGCACGCCCAGCCAGTAATTACTTAATATATAATAACCTCATGAAAAGCAGCCTTGATATACTTTCCAGCATTTAAAATTGTTCTAGATCTCTACACTTTTATGGTTTCATTATATCTTTTTGAGAAAAAAATCCACATATTTTCAAACATATATTTTTACATACTTACATATTATGTACATTCATATACATGTATTTTATATTAATGCATTTATGAATAATAAAGCATATACATCTATAAAATCTACGTCCATATACATTTATAAAATGTATAAAAGCATATACATTTTAAAATCTTTTTTTGTCCGATAAAAATTATTGCCTAGTGAGAAATGTGACCAAATGTGCTTTGCATTTCAAGATCTATTTTGTTTTTATGAAAATCCTGCCGGGGTTATGACTGGGATACCTTCAGGTCTATTGACTAATTCTCAGAGGACTGAGACCATAACTGTATTAAATCTTCCCGTGCATATGCATGGGATATCCCTTTTATTTTAGTCTTCTTTAATTTTCTCAGCAACATTTGAGAGTTCTAAAAAGCATATTCTGAAACGTATATGTTTTTGCTGCTGCCATATATATAATTCTTTTTCTCAGAAAGTTTGCTTCCGATTGTTTGTTGCTAGTATATAGAAGTACAGTTGATTTTTGTTGACCTCGTATTTTTCAAACATGCGAAACATCCTTCACTTACTAGTTTTGGTAGCTGTTTAGTAAGTTCCTCAGGATTTTTAGAGAAGCAATCATATTGTTCATATATGTTGACAATTTTACTTATTTCTTTCCAAACTTGATGTTTTTTTTTCTTCTGGCTTTATTGAACTGATTAGGTCATCCAGTACAATGTCGATAAGTGGTAAAAGTAGACATCCTTGCTTTGTTCCCTCCACCACTAAATATGTTAGCTGAGGATTTTTCATGGATGTCTTATAGCAGATTGAGAAATTTGTGTTCTATTCCAAGCTTCCTGGGAGTTCTTATCAATGGGTATTGAATTTCTTATTGCTCACCCCCATTTGCTGGAAGCAGCACAAGTATCTATTAGGTGATAGCTGTATGTTAGAGAAAGCATTAACAAATATCAAATGCTTCTCTTCTAGTAAAAAAAAATGATGCATAACTTACTCTTAAATTTGACAGCTTTTTGAAACTGTGCCGCACTATGATCAGCAAACATGCGTGTGGCACAAAAAGGACACATAATCTCTCCCGCTCTTGTTATGAATTGTCAAGATTTCACAATTTTTTTAGAGCTCTTGTTTTTGTAAAATTGAGTATATCATTGGCTTTGTTCACTTTGGATTTAATTTCCTTACTAAAGTACTTTGCCCATGACTTATGGAATAGAGTCACTTGATAGCCCTACCTAGTCGTTTTTGTTTTCATTCTGGTTAAAAATTCATAATTTTTTGGTAAAATGTTGTTTTTATTTACTACTTCCTTTTGTGTTAGATATGCTTTCTTTAGCATATCTGTCCCTTAGAGGCTCACAAAATTTCCTTCCTGAAATGAATTGATCACATACTACAAGCTTATACATATTAGAAATATATGTGGACAGTTTGAAACACACCTTTATTTTTCCTCTGAGTCATATGGGAAGATTATTCTTCTCAGCCTCTTTGCGTCAAGATGAGACAACGTATCTGGATTCTGGCCAGTGGAATATGAGCAGAAACAAGAGCAGTTCCATTTAGGCCTGGCCACACAATGTCTCTTGATCTTCTGCTTGGCTCCCCCTCTCTGTGCTGCCAGAAGCAAAGGATGCTGCATGGTGTCGGCACATGACAGTAGGAGCTTGGGCCCCTTTGGTTAACCCTTGGAGGGCAGCCATTCAGGATAGCTTCACAGTCCAGGGTCCCCAGTGGACACTGGATAAGTAAGAAATACTCATATATCTTCATTACTTTACAACACTGGGATTTGGTGGTTGTGTGTTACAATAACCTATCCTGACAAATACATACATATATATACACATACATATATATACACACACACAATACATATGTGTATATATAGTATATATACATATGTATACATATGCATGTGTATATGTATGTGTATATATAGTATATATACATATATACATGCATATATACGTATACATATATACATAATATATACATATATGTGTATGTGTATATATGTAAAATTAGTGTAGCTAATCTTCCAACCAGGTAACAAAATTTACTCCTTCTTTTAATGCTTTAAATAAATATTTTATATGCATCTTCTAGTAGTATTTACTAGCAAATTGTGATGTTTAATTTTAGGTGTCAGCTTGACTAGATGAAGGAATACTTACAGGACTGGTAAAGCGTGACTTCTGGGTGTGTCTGTGAGGGTGTTTCCAGAGGAGATTGACATGTGAGTAAAGATCTGCCCTGCCCTCAATGTGGCAGGCACCATCCAATTGGCTGGGACATTTGAATGTGTCCCCCAAAAGAAGCATGTGTTGGAAACATAATCCTGAGTGCAAAAGTGTTGGGAGGCATTTAGGTAATGAGGGCTCCCCCATCATGAATAAATTTAATGCTGATTATGGAAGGGCTTGGGGTTATGAATTTAATCTCTTTTTCTCTCTCACGATCTCTTGCTCTTCTGTCTTCCTTCCTGGGATGATGCAGCAAGAAGGCCCTCAACAGATGCCGAGCAGATGCTGACATCATGCCCTTGGACTTTCCCACTTTCAGAACTGTGAGCCAAATAAGCTGCTTCTTTTATAAATTGCCCAGTCTGTGGTATTCTGCTATAGTAACATGAAACAGGCTAAGACAAAAAATTAATACTGAGAAGTGGGTCTGTTGCTAAAACAAATACCTGAAAATGTAGAAGCAGCATTGGAACTAGGTTATGGGTAGAAGCTAGAAGAATTTGGGGGACAAAGCCAAATTGCTGTGAATAGAATGTTAAGGGAAATTCTGGTGAGGGATCAGAAGAAGACAAGAATGTTGGAAAAGTTTGGTACTTTTGATTACTTAAGTGGTTGCAATCAGAATTTTGGTAGAAATATGGACAGCAAGTGTCATTTATATGAAGCCTTAGGTGGAACTGAAGAACAAGGTATTGAAAATTAGAGTAAGGGCCATCTTTGTTATACAGTAGCAAATAACTTGTCTTAATTGTGTCCATGCTTGAGGGCTTTATGGAAGGCAGAATTTAGGAGTGATGAACCAGGATATGTGACAGATTGAATTTCTAAGCGAAATATTAAAAGAGTTGCATGGCTACTTTTAAATCACATATAAGATGTGAGAAGAAGGAAATGATTAAAAGATGGAATTTATAATCCAAATAGAAAGATAACATAAAAATTTGGAGAATTTTCCAAATTCTGGCCATGTAAAGAGTGAAAAGGCATCTTTGAGAGAGCAAACAAAAGGTCTGCCCAGTCATTTTTCTTTTTTTTTTTTTTTTTTAGATGGAGTCTTACTCTGTCACCAGGCTGGAGTGCAGTGGCATGATGTCAGCTCACTGCAACCTCTGCCTCCTGGGTTCAAGCGAGTCTCCTGCCTTAGTCTCCTGAGTAGCTGGGACTACAGGCACGTGCCACCACACCCAGCATATATATATATGTGTATTTTGGTAGAGATGGGGCTTCACCATGTTGGCCAGGATGGTCTCGATCTCTTGACCCCATGATCCACCTGGCTTGGCCTCCCAAAGTGCTGGGATTACAGGTATGAGCCACTGTGCCCAGGCTTCCTAAGTTATCTTTTGCTGAAGAGATTAGTATATATAGAGGGGAGCCAGATGCTATTCATCAAGACAATGGGAAATGACCCTTAAAGCACATCAGAGATCTTTGAGGCAAGCTAGGATCTTGAGGGCAAGATTTCCAGAGGGGCACCTACAGGACCTTCACATGTGCCTCCTCAGAATGCTGTTCCTTGCATTCTGGTGCAGTGCTCTTCTGTCACCCTAGCCTTGGCTCAAGTGGGTCCACATGTGGCTCATTCCACTTCTTTGGAAGGTACAAGCTGTAAACCTTGGTGGTGTCCACATGGTGCTAATTCTGCAGGCATGCAGAATGCAAGAGCTATGGGCCATGTTGAATTCCACCTAGATTTCAAAAGATGACAGTCTGGAGATCCAGGCAGAGGCAGATCTGAGTCCCCACCAGGGCAATGACTAGTGTTTCATGGAAACAAGACCACCTCTGAGATCCCAGAACTGGTATTCAACTTTAGCTTGGGAGAGTTGCAGGTAAAAGATTCCAACTCATGATACCTGAAGCATGGGCTGAACTCAGCAAAGCTATGAGGATGGAGGTTTCTGAGACCTTGGAGGCCCAAACCCTGCCCCAGTGAATGAATATTCTGGAATTTTAAGATTCAGTGTCTGCCCTGTTGGATCTCAGGCTTGCTTAGGACCAGTTACCCTTTCTTATTTCCAATTTCCTTTTTATAGGATGGGAATGTCTGACCTATGCCTGTCCCACCATTCTGTTTTGGAAGTAGATAACTTGTAGATTTAACAGACTCAAAGATAGAGGGGAGTTTGTCCTATGATGAATCTTGACTTGAGTCTCATCCATATCTCATTTGGATGAGACTCTGAAATTTGGAATTTTGAGTTGATGCTGGAATGAACAAAGACTTTTGGGCCTAATGGATGGAATTAGTTTTGTATGTGAGAAGAACATAAAAATTGGGGGTTAAGGACAGAATTCCATGGTTTGGATGTGTCCCCCAGAAAGCATGTGTTGGAAACTTAATCCCCAATGCAATAGTTTTGGGAAGTTGCACTTAATAGGGGGCATGTAGTTCATGAGGGCTCCATTTTCATGGATTAATTGATGCCCATTATAAAGGGCTTGAGGCTGCCAGTTAAAACTCTTGCTCTCCCTTGTGGTCTCTTGACCCTGCCTTCTGCCATGGGATGATGTAGCAAGAAGCTGCTCACCAGATGCCAAGCAGTTGCTGGCACCATGCCTTGGACTTTCCAGCCCCCAGAACTGTGAACCAAATAAATGTATTTTCCTTATAAATTTATCTGTCTGTGGTATTCCGTTATAGCAACACAAAACAGACTAAGACAAATGAATGATTTAAACATTGTTGACATTGACATATCCATTTCCATGTATTATTTCAATAATTTTTCAGTGGCAGGAAGAACAAATGTTTTCCCAAAGCTATTTGGCTTTTCTTGGCCTCTTTTATTATCTACTGAGATGCCATCAGCAAGACTTACAAATATTTCTCATTAAGTTAATAAAAATTTGTAAAGTGCAATATTGAGTATTCTTGGCTTTATATATCTTTCAAAAATTTTGAAGATTTTTCTCTGCATTCTAGATAGCTATTTTTAATTATCTTACTAACCATTCTATCATTAGTTTATATTTTAAATCACAGTGCACAGTTAGTTCAGGTTTCTCTTCATTTGAATGCCATAAATCAAATGATCTTTCTAATAAATTTGTATTTCTTTTGGTCAGCATCTTGCAGATCTGGCTAGATCATCACTGATATGACCTCATGTTGGTGACAGTGAGCTTGTGCTGGGAGAGGGAGAGAGGATGGCTCTGCCACTCTTGTTGTTGGCTAGTGCTTTGAGTATCAGTATTACCCTCAACTCAGGGTTTCTGTGAAGGAATGATTTTAACAAACTTGTCCTTTTTTGTCAGGGTTAGTTTAGTTAAAACCAGGTAATTTAATCCATACATTTACTTAGCCAGGCAATACCTATGATATTTCAAAAGCAAATAAACAAATGAAGATGCTACCGTTACTTCCTCCATATTCTCAGAATACTTGTCTTAAGGATACTGTTGTGGACTGAATGTGCTTCCCTAAAATGCATCTGTTGAAATCCTCATCAGAAATGTGACACTGTTAGAAGGTGGGGATTTTAGAAGGTGATTAGGTCATGATGGTTTTGCCTTCATGAATGGGACTTGTGCCTTTATAAAAGTGACTCCAGAGGGCTCCCTCACCCCCTCTGGCATGTGAAGACACAGTGAGGTGGCCCCTTAGGAAGCAGAAAGTGGACCCTCACTAGAGACTGAATCTGCAGGAGCCTTGATCTTGGGTTCCCCAGCCTACTGTGAATGATAAATCATTGTTGTTTGAGCCACCCAGTCCATGGTAGTTCATTATAGCAGCCTTAACTGGTTAGGGCAGGTATGACTATTCTCTATATGTATAAGAGCATGTTATTTTGAGAACCTGCCTTCAAATACACCCCATAACTCAAAAACAAAACAAAATGAAAACCTTGGCTCATTCTAACTTAATAACCAATGTTGGAGAAATTCTCCTCTCAGTAGTTTGTGAGATGTGTCGTTGCATTTAGTGTGTTCCTCGTGGCACTCCGTAGGTGTCACATCTTTCACACAGGAAGTAGAGGTCATCCTACAGAGTCCTGAAACTCTTCCCTCTTTTCCTCCTCTCTGAGCAATCACATTTACCCTTCCTTCCTGACTCATGGGAAGAGTATTATCGCCCTGACAAAAAGAATAATCTTAATGTTTCCAAAAAGCACATAAAATTCTCTTCAGTGTTTTAGCTTATTTTCAAGTGTACTTTTGAATGACTTCCTCGGCGCTTTGAAAATCAGTTTTCTATTTTTTTATTTCTATTGTTTTTGAGCATCTGCCTACCTTGAACTGTATTGTATTCTGTAAGGTGATATCATGTCCTGTACTAAAGATATATCATATCAAACAATAAAAAGTTCCAGCTAGAGCTTTAGTTATAATGACATCATTTGACATGTCAAAGTGGGTTTTGAATTTGCAGATAATTAGTTTCCTGTCATTATTTGGTTGTTCATCATCCTGCTGTTGAAGCCTCAGTATTGAGCCAGCCTCAAGATCAGCGAGGCCTTCACTTTCTCTTTCACATTCCACACTGAATGCAACAGAATAGAAATAGAGTTACTTGTCCTGGCACTGTGGCTCATGCCTGTAATCACAGCATTTTGGGAGGCCGAGGCAGGTGAGAAGTTTGAGACCAGCCTGGCCAACATGGCGAAACCCCGTTGCGACTATAAATGCAAAAATTTGCTGGGCGTGGTGGTGCACACCTGTAATCTCAGCTACTTGGGAGGCTGAGGCATGAGAATCAGTTGAACCTGGAGGCAGAGGTTACAGTGAGCCAAGATTGCACCACTGAACTCCAGCCTGGGTGACAGAATGAGACTGTGTCTCAAAAAAAAAAAAAAAAAAAAAAAAAGAAATAGAATTTTTTGTCTTCCAGTTCCTTTTAGCTATACACACAGTTTAGCTACACTTGAAGAGTTTAGAGCCAAGAGATTCTTTAATAAAATATTGACTTTTATAGGGGCCACACAATGACCTTGGTTTGTTTAGGGAGAGCTTAGGAGGAATCAAATACATTTTTCTTTTTCTTCATTCATCCCTGGTGAAATCAGTTCCTCATTGAGGTCAAGTTTTTAGTTTGGCAAATCTAAGAGTCTCTTATTAAAACCCTGATGGCATACACATGACTTTCAAGAGTCACAGTAGGCAAGGGGTCATGGCACAAAGGCTGATGTTGTTTCTGCTTCTTTCCCCCAAAGTATCCGGCATGTGGAAAATGTGTATCAATTGACCCTGTGTCCTGAAACATCACAATGGATGTGTCTTTTGAATTCCCCTGAAGCAGTGCCATTCAATTTAGACCAGTGGTTCTATGAAACAACGTGTGACTAATTCTGATTTTGGAGGGCATAGTTAAAAAGGCAACTGCTATAGGTGATTTCGGGGAGAAAGGCAAACTCCCTACCTATGCAGTGTTGTTTTATAGTCACTATGACATCAGCTGATTTTCTTTAGATAGCGATGATGCATTTGAGAAGCTGGCTTTGAGACTGGGGAGTGTGGTTGTTGTTAAGTTTAGGAATCGTTATAGGACTAGCAGGGACTTGAGAAATTAGAGACTAGTGAATCTCTGTATAAAGAGTGATTCAATTTAATGTCTGCTTGGAAGCAACCAATGGCTTATCATTAAAAAGGTTGTCTGTGATTGGGCTGTGCTGCAGTAAGCTAATTGAGGAATCCTGCAATTTCAAATTCAATCTATGAACTTAAATATTGTCTCCTTTTAGTGGTCAGAGAGCCATGCATTTAAACAAAAATGAGCCAGTGTTGTAGAAGCCTTTTATGTTGACAGAATCCTGCAGTGTTTCTTGTTCTGAATTTCAACTTTTTAAAAGTCTTTGTTTCAGTCTTTTGTTTGAATTGTTGATGTCTACAATACACATATTAAAACTTAAACTTATTTTACCACTCTGTGTATATATCGATATAACCAGTTAACAGTTAATCAAGTCATACCTTATTTAGATTAAAAATTGGTTCATTTTAGTGTTTCCTTTTTACTAGCAAAGCACTGGATAATGGAGCAACACAGCACAAAGGGTAACTGACTTATAAAAGCACTTTATGATGCCAGGAGCAACAGAACACAGTTAATGTACTCCCCTTCCTTGCTTGGGTCTTCACATAAGATCTTCTGTAAGGCTTTGCTTTCAAAATAATGCCAGCCTTAATAGTAGAATTGTGAGTTTTTTGTAAACAAATATACTTTACAGCACTTTGGGGGTTATTCTTCTAACAGTTGTTGAACAATTGTTACTTAAACTAAGCCACAGTGCCTCTGCGATCAGTGTCTTCACTGCAGTTGGCTCTGTAGTGGCTGTTACCATTTCCTTTTCATAAACAGGGCTGTAGGGTTTCTTCAATGTAGACAATGGGTTGGGCACGGTCAGTACTCCTCCTTCCCATGCCACCTTTGATTTCTTGGGCCATCTTTTGGACATAATTGTTTGGAGGTATTCCCTTTTCTTTTTCCTCTTGGGCTTACGGATCTTTAAGCATGCCAGGTCTGTGTGTGTGAGTGCTTCAAATAAATGTAGTACCTGTGTTTACATTTATAGCTGCATTAAAAATAAAATAAACTGTAAAATCATCCAAGTGTTACCTCTATGGTGGTCATGAAATGCCCTACATTTATTTTTCTTCTTATCACCGAGTAGTAATAAGGATGACTGCCATCTTAAGGAAAATTTGCTAATTCAGAGAAATGTGTATTTCCCCAGGACCAAATTCGCCCTTAGCTGGTTGCCGTGTGCCTCCCCACATTGGTCCAGGTCCTTTCCAATGTTTATGCCACCTTCTGGGTTCCAGTCTGCTTTCACTGGTCATTACTTAATTTCATCCTCAACAATACCCTCTGAAGCTACTTCCTGCTTTTCTAGGGAAAGAAGCCAATGATCAGAATGGTGAATTGATTAGTCCACAAACCAGCCAGCCAGTGGCAAGAGGTTGGGCTTGAACCGGGAAGGGCCCTGCTGCTCACCCCAGCCCCGGGGCTGTCTCTCTCTTCCTGCTTTCCTGTCTAATTGCGATTGGATGCTTGTTTTCTCTTTTCTGATGTTTGGCTAGACCTCTGTCTACTGGCTTTTGGTAGACCCCACCAGCTAATCCCTCATGTCTCTCAGTTAAACCTAACGAGCCCTAGAAAGAGGGGTGCATGTATATCATCTATTTCTCCTTTTTTATTCTAAATTTCAATGTTAATTATTTTGGTGCAAGTTCCACAAGCACAATTCCTGGGAAAGCTATTAATTTCTGATGGAACTGGGGCCAAGTCTGTTGCTGATATTCAAAGTCTCTTCTCTCACCGGTCATAGGCTTATAGCTGGGCACACAAATGCCCTGCCAGGCCCTGGCTCAGCCTGCATTGTGCATACAGATGGCTATAGGAACAAATGGATCTGTGCACCCCAGGGCCTATGATGTGAAACACTGAAGCAGATTCACTCTCCCACGAACTGAGACGAGGGTGTCTCCTGTCACTCAGCCTCAACCATGCAGGAGATGGTGGAGAATTTAGATGCAAGAGCTCCAGTCCTTGAAGAATCTCATGGCACAGAGCCCCCTGCCGGCCTGGGACACTTACCTTGGGTCTGAGAGGAATAGCTACTTGTCCTAGTCTGTTTAGTGTTGCAAAAAGGAATACCTGAGACAGGGTAATTCACAAAGTACCAAGTACGTTTACTTGGCTCATGATTCCGCTGGCTGGAAGATCGGGCATCTGGGGAGGGCCTCAGGCTGCTCTCATTCCCGGTGATGGGAAAGGAGCCGAGCCGGTGTGTGCGGAGATCGCATGGCGATGGAGGACGTAGGAAAGAGGGGGAGGCGCCGGGCTTTTTTTAACATGGCGACAGAGGACGCCGGAGAGTGTGGGAGGCGCCGGGCTCACCTTGGGTCTGAGCCCTGGCAGGAACAACCAGCCCTGGCACGAACCAACAGAGGCAGAATCCACTCACTCCCTACCTTCAGGAAGGGCATTCATCTATTCACAAGGGGTTGGCCCCATAACCCAAATGCCTCCCGTGAGGCCTCATCTCCCGCCACCTCCACAATAGGGTTACATTTCAAAATGAGATTTGGAAGGGTTGAGTATCCAAACCGTTGCCCTGCCTACCTGTTTTAAGCCACTAGGTCGTCGCTGGATCTCTCCCCAGCGAATACAGTTTACAGTGCAGGTAGTAGTCCAGGACTTAGCCAATGAAAACTTCCCTCATGGAATTCTCCTGCCTGAGACAGACATAAACAACCAGAGATGAAACATGTACAATGTGAGATAGTGGTGAGGGCTGTTGGGTCAAGGAGCAGCCTTAAGGAAGGAAAGTGAAAATGTTAGGGAAAAGGGTTGCAGTTTCAGATGAGGTTAGGGAAGGCCTCCTTATGCTTGAGGTGCAGTTGTATTGGTTATCTACTTCTACAAAACAAATCACCTACACTTTGGTTTAAAACCACAGTCAGTTATTAGCTTTCAACTCCGTGAGTTGGCAATCTGGGTTCGGCTCAGCCAGGCAGTCCTTCTCCTGGTCTCAAGTGAACAGAGGCTCCACAGGTGCCAGATGGCCCAAGACGGCTCCATCAGGACACGTGCTGGTTGGCCTTGGTCTCTCTCACCAGGTATCACCCTCATCTTGCAGGAAGTCAGCTCGGACTTCTTTCCATGGGCATTGCAACAGAATGACCCTGAGTGGATTCTACTGGCCCCTTGAAGGCATGCTTCTGAAGACCTCACATTCTAATTGTTGAAACAAGTCACAAGGCCAGCCCAGACTCAAGAAGTACAGAAGTTGCACCTCTGGTTGGTAGGAGTGGCCACTTTGGAGGGGTTGGGGGAACCACGTGGCCCTCTTGACAGCCTTTCTACTGCAAGACTAAAGGAGGCTGACAAGGTTAGAATGAACCAGGACCCAACCATGTGGTTCTGTGAATTCTAGTCAAGATACCTTCTTCAGGTTTTGGCCAACTATTTTACAGAATCTCCAAAAATTACTGGGAATAGATTGACTGAATGAACACTATGTGACAAGGAACTCTGACTGGTGGCAGGCAGAATACTACCACTAAACAGATGACCTGTATGGCTCACTCTGCCGGTGCCGGGAAAGACCTTTTACCCATGACTGCACTTAATTCTGGGCAGCACTGTAGGTAAGGAGGGGGGTAGGGGCGTTCCAAGAAGGCCTATGTGGCAGAGCTGGGACTTTCACCCCACCCATGTGTCCAGAGAGCTTGAGCCGTCCAAGAGACCCCTCTGTGGCTGTTGAGTTCCCACATGATCCAGAACGTCCAGAAGGCATGAAGTCAGAGGTCTCACCCTGGGAATACTATCCACAGGGAGGAAGAACTCCTAAAAATAAACTGGAGAGATTCTAAAGGAAGAGCCAAGAGGCGGCCCTCCCATGCTTCTACTAATATGGACTTTCTTCACCACCAGGAAGGACTTTGTTTCGAAAACAGCTGGGGCTTGTCCCGGAGGAACCTTGGCGCTGTCAGCATCTGCACCAGGCCAACACTTAGGGGCTGCTGCAGGAGGAGGGTGGCCGCTGGGAATGCCAGCACCGGCTTCCTCGTTCTTGCTGCGGCCGGGATTGTCATGCCCGGGGAAAAGGGGACCTGGAGACCAGCAGGAGGGGCTTACCCTCTTCCTTTCCTAAAGTTGGAATTGTTAGTGCGGAGCAGGCATCTGAAAACACAGCTGAGAAACTGGACATGTTGGCTAAGGCTAAGGATTTGTCCTAAGAACAAACTTTGAGCTTGCCTAATTGGAATTTAGCAGCCTTTGTAATCACGGATTCTTGTTTTAACAGGTAAAAAGTTGGAGGTAAAGGGTAGACATCAGTAAGGTGGCAAGGAACAATGAACATTTTGTTCTAAGAACAAGCTAACTTTTAGCAAGTGCTTACTATATGCTAGACACTGTTCTCAGCATTTTATATGTACTAAAGCATTTAATCCTCATGAGGACTCTAAGAAGTAGGTACTATTATTTTCTCTGTGCTGCATTTGAGAAAAGTGAAGCTCAGAGAGATTAGTAAGGTGCTCACTATTACAAGCTAGAAAAGGCTATCTTTAACTTCAGAGGGGCTATGGTATCCTGCCCAAATGTACTGATGATGGTTTTTATGCCGTGTGTGTGCATGCGTGTGTGTACGCATGTATACTTTCATGTATGCACGTGTGTGTGTGTGTGTGTGTGTGTGTGATGTTTTTGGCAGGCATGCATTTGCCTGCATAACTTCCATCAACATTGTACTGGCTTTCCCATCCTCAGGGGGCCATTTGTCTTTGATGCTAGTGGTCCATTTATCACTTGCCATTTCTTATCAGCCCGCGGTCCCTGGAAAGCTATTTCCCTGGGAAGATGGATGTGGACAGGGTTTTTTGGGGAAAGCGTATGTTCTGTTTCCACAAGCCCCACTGCAGGGTGTCTTTAGCAGATGTGTATGTGCTGTGATCTGAGCACCATGTTCTGCTCTAAGTCTGGTTTGTGGACTGCCTTTTTTTTTTTAGCTTAGGTGCAGATTTAATTTATATCATATGCATTATAAAGCAGGCTTCTTTCTGCAGAGAGAAGTTAAAGGTGAACAGTAGAACCCAAGTGTCTGAAAAATAACCATATATTGGTGTATGAGCATATTTGTTTCCTTTGTATACTTTATCACATTTAATATTATGTTTAGACTTGACCTTCCTTGGTAGCAAGGAATTATCTTTTTTAAAACAAATAAAAGTTTTATTTGTGTTTATAGCTGCAATGCATCATTACACTCCATCTTATCACATAACTTAGCTTGGCTACAATTTAAATTTGTAATATACCTGTAGACTTACTTGCTTTAAATTCATAATACAAGCAGGGTTTGAAGCTGACATAGAGCATATTAAAGATAACATTTTTGTGTTCTTCCATATATGCCTTATATTCAAATCAATCTCATTAAGTACAGTGTAGAATTAATTACTCCTTAGCTTCTTGTGAACTAACAGTTCAAATTACTAGATGTGCAATTACTTGAAAGAATTGACACAAAATTTGGTAAAAATGTATTATAATCCAAAATATTTATTATTTAGACCCTATCACTGACTACTCTGTTTTCTTATTATTTTTATCCATATACTCACTTTGAAATGCTTACTGGGCCCTATTTTAATTCTGATGGGGTTATGTCTCATAAACTCATCGTTAGTTGAAAATATTGTAAGTCAAAATGCATTCTCCACCCCAATAAGCCTGTTGTAAGGTCAAAAAATCAAATCATCTTGAGTTGGAGATGATCTGTATCTTGTTCTTCATCTGTCTTTTTAAAAATTTTACTTTTAATTGACAAATAGTAATTGTATACATTTATTATTGGTCTTTCTGAACACAAACTGATTACTTTCAGTTAGCAGTGGCTCAGCTCAGTGTTTTCTGAAACTGAGAGTCTCAGGGGACCTATGTCTTCTTGGATCCTGGCATTTGCTCAGACTTAGTGGAAACTGCTGTTGATTATTAAGTGTTTGGTAGCATTCTCCATGGAAACTGTCTGTGTCTACAATTACCTTTTTAGGATACTTTTGGTTACAAATAGAATTTTTTTTACTAGTTATAGGGCTATTCAAATTAGATATTTCATATGGTTGAGTTGTGGTAGTTTGTGCCAAGGAATTTGTCCATTTCATATAAGTTGTCAAATTTTTGTGTGCAGAGCTGTTCATTTTACTCCTGTATTATCATTTTATTATCTGCAGGGGCTACGGTTATATTCTCTATTTCATTCCTGATACTTGATAATTTGTGTCCTTTCTTTTTTTCTCTGTAAATCTTGCTAAAGATTTGTCAATTTTGTTATTTTCAAAAGAAAAGTGCTTTTTTTGTTTGTTTTATTGATTTTCTCTATTTTTGTTCTGTTTTTAATTTCATTGATTTCTGTTCCTTTCCATTATTTTCCTTCCCTCTGCTTTCTCTGTGTTTAGGTTTCTAGGGTCTTGAGATGGGAGCTTATTGATTTGAAATCTTCCCTCTTTTCTAATATAAGCATTTAGTGCTATAAATTCCCTTCCCAGCACTGTTTTAGCTATGTCTCACATTTTTTTTCTTTTTTCCTTCTTTTGAAAAATTTGTATAAATATAAGAGGTACAAGTGCAGTTTTGTTACACGAATATATTTTGTAGTGGTGAAGTTTGGGCTTTTAGTGTAACCAGCACCTGAATAGTGTACATTGTACCCAGGAGGTAATTTCTCACCTGTCACCCCTTGCACCCACCCATCCTTCTGAGTCTTCAGTGACCCGTGATACACACTCTATGTCTGTGATGTGTTGTTGTTTCATTTTCATTTAGTTTGATGTATGTTTTACTTTTTCTGAGATTTCCTTTTTGACCCATGGATTATTTAAAAGTGTAGTCATTAGTTTCAAGAGTACGGAGATAGTTTTCCATTATTGATTTCTACTTTGGTTCCATTGTAAGTGACGTGCTGTATGATGTCAATTCTTTTAAATTTGTTTTGTTTTCTGATGGAAGATATGGTCTCCCTTTGTGTGCTGACTAGATTTTGTTGGTAGATGGTACTGAGTTCTTCCATATTCATGGTGGTTTTCTGTCTAGTTGTTCTATCAAATATCGAGGCAGGGTATGTGCTGAAATCTCCCACTGCAATTGTGGGTTTGCCATTTCTTTTATCAGTTCGATCAGATTTTGCTTCATGTAACATGCATCTCTGTTGTTTGATACACACATTCAGAACTTTTATGCCTTCTGGTAGCTTGACACTTCTGTCATTATGTCATGTTCTTCTCTGTAACTGGTTATTTTCTTTGCTCTGAAGTCAACTTTATCTGATATTAATATAGCTATTCCTCCTTTATTTTGATTAATGATTGTGTGCCATATCCTTTCCATCCTATTATTTCTATTTACTTATACCATTGTATTTGAAGTGAGTTTCTTGTAGGCAGTACATACTTGGGTTATGTTTTTGTAATCCTCTCTGCCAATATATTTTAATTAGTTAATTAACTATTTCAGACAGGGTCTTCCTCTGTAGCCCTGGCTGGAGTACAGTGACTATAGCTCATTACAGTTTCAAACTCCTGGGCTCAAGCAATCCTCCTGCCTCAATGTTGTCAGTAGCTGGAACAGTGGGTGCATATCATCACATCTGGCTAATTTTAAAAATTTTTCATAGATACAGGGTCTTGCTATATTGCCCAGGCTGGTTCAAACTCATGGCCTCATGTGATCTTTCTGCCTCAGCCTCTCAAAGTGCTGGGATTACAGATGTGACTGATGTGCCCTGCCTATCTTTTTAAATCATATATTTAGACTACTTAAACTAAATTTAGTGTAATTATTGAATTGTTAAACTTAAGCCTGCTATTTTATTTTTCTTTCTGTTTCTTCTTTGGTTTTTCATTTTTCGGGGGTGTGTGTCTTTTTTCCTGGCTTCCCATGGGTTAATTGAACTGATATACCAACAAACAGGCTTTGAGCTCCTCTTTTGCTCAAGGCGTGAATGTATGTGTCATTGAGGCATAAGAAGCTGTATTGGTTTACAAGGGCTGCCATAACAAAGCACCACACACTGAGGGGCTCAAACAACAGAAATGCATTTCCTCACAGTTCTGGAGGCCAGAAGTTGAAGGGTAAGGTGTCAGCAGGATTGGTTTCTCCCGAGGCCTCTCACTGTGGCTTGCAGACGGCCATCTTATCCTGTGTCTTCACATGGTCTTCCCTCTGTGTATACCTATCTCCTCATCGCTTCTTATAGAAACACCAGCTGGCCAGGTGCGGTGGCTCATGCCTGTAATCCCGGCACATTGGGAGGCCAAGGTGAGTGTATCACCTGAGGTCAGGAGTTCGAGACCACTCTGGCCAACATGGTGAAACCCTGTCTAATAAAAATACAAAAGAAAAAAATTAGCCAGGTGTGGTGGTGCGTGCCTGTAATGCCAGCTACTCGGGAGGCTGAGGCATGAGAATAGCTTGAACCTGGGAGGTGGAGGTTGCAGTGAGCAGAGATTGCACCATTGCACTCCAGCCTGAGCAATGGGGTGAGACTCTGTCTCAAAAAAACAAAAAACAAAACCAAACCCACCAGTTATATTGAACTAGGACCCAACTTAATGACCTTATTTTACCTAAACTATCTCTTTTAAGGCTCTCTCAAATACAGTCACAGCATGAGGATCTGGGGGTTAGGGCTTCAACATGTGCTTTTTAGGGGACACAATTCGGGTTCGGCTCATAACTTAGGATTCTGAGACAGCCCATTTAAACGGAGGACACAGCACCACACCTACCTGTCTGCTGCCCCTGGATTCAGAGGTCAGCCGGGCCCAGATTGCCCATGGAGGCTGGCTGCCTAAGGTAGACGTTATGCTGGGTGTTCAAGGGAGGTTAGGCCAGCTTTCAGGAAAAGATGGCTCCTAAGTGAGAGAAGGCCTCTCGCTCTTGTTCTGCTCAACCTCCTGCTTGAATCAAATAGGGTATTTTTCTCTCACAATAAAGAATACAGGCCTGGGGCATGTGTTCCTGTGCACTGGGATAGCTGCTGGCTTCTTAGAGCCCACGGTTATCCAACAGTTCCTGTACTCATAAGGATATTTCATAATTTTTGAAAAGATTGATGAGTTTTTTTCTGCTTTTTAAAAGAAAACTGATTCTTAAATTTTAATGAAATATAAAACAAATGATGTATTGCAATAGATCCTTTTGCTAAGAATTCACATATTCTGAGGATAGGTTCCTGTTTTTTTGTTTGTTTAATTTTAATATAACATTTGCACTTAGATTTAGCAATTGGATTTTCTTTGACCTCAAAAATCCATGTAAACCAAAGCTCCAAGTATGAACTGCCTCCCCACCCCTTTTTTGCCTTCTACCTCCAACACATACACATTTTCTGTTGGATTCAAAAAGCCTAGTGAAGTCTCTGAGCAGCAGTTGGTAGGGAAAAAATAGCAGCATAAAAGCCTCCTTCCAGACATGTTTAGCAAATTCTTTCTTATTTTAATCTTTCATTATGATTTATTGACGTATTCAAAGTTTCTCCCAGCGACCCATCCCAGCAGCCCCAGCCTGTAGAGATAAACATCCTTGCTGACTCTTAGCTGCGTTTGGCCATCTATTCATGGCTAGTTTTTACTGCACCCCTAAGGAAATAAGAGCACTGTGTATTCTAGGGAAAAAAAACACTCTTTTCAAATATCCCTTCTTTCCACAGCTCTGTGTGTGTGCCCTGCAAGCAGTCCTTGGTGGCAGTGAACAGAGTGGCTTTCTGTGGAGCCGCCGCTCCCGTCTCAGGCCGCCGACTCAGTGTCTGTGCGGGGAATTCCTGTTCCTGGCCCAAACCCACAGGCCTTGCTCGTGAAGGCCTCTCACACACTCTCTTTTTCTTGCTTGGATAAGAATCTGTGCTCTGGAGACTCTTCCATGGAACCGAGAAAGAAAAAAAAAAGAGAGAGAGAAAAGCTTTCACTCACATCTGTGGCTGGAAAATTCAACTTGCTCTTTGTAAAGCAGACTTTCCCCTGGACATTTCTACTGGGCAGTAGAATGCAGATAAAAAGCCACATACCTGCCAGACCCTGCTTTCTGGAGGCTGAGCCAACTGTGGAAACCATAATTCCCACTCCTTGTCCACAGCCCCGGGGGGTGCTGCTCTCACCCACAACTTACTCCTTTCCCTTTCCCCAGGGTCTTATCTGAGTGGCCAGTGAGTTACTCTGCCCTATGAAGCTGACCAAGGCTCTGTCTCCAAGGACTGCTTCATGTCAGATTTAAATTGACTCACCCAGAAACTTCTGGTTTCCAGAGCTGTGTGCTAGCGTCACAAAGTATACGCTGCTTTACGAAGCAGTGGCCTTTGGGCAGAGCTGCATTCTTACCTCTTTAACCCTCCACGGCCAATCAGTGAGCCCCTCCACCCCTCTTCTGAAGAGAACTCACTGGGCTGTGATAGTGAACCCTTGTCGCTGTGTCTTGTGAGTCGCGGGGTGAGAGGAGGAAAAAGCAACCTTGGAGTCTGGAGCCAGTTTTTGCTTGCAGGTTTTGCTGGTAACTATCTTAAAGATAAAGGAATCAGGTGATGCCTGTGGCCTCCACACCTTCCCTGGCTCATTAGAATTGCCGTGGACACTTTTGAGAAATAAAGACTCCTAAATCCTGGCATAGGAGAGTGTGATTCATAAGCGTGTTTGGGAAGTGTCCCCTGAAAGTGTATTTCTTAAACGCTCCAGATGTGATTCTAACTTCAGCAAGATTTGGGAACCATTTATTCTGGTGAATTCTAATGTCCTCTGAAAAGCAGTTGCCTGGGAAGGAATGATTCAGAAGAGGAATCCTTCTGAGTCCAGCCCAAGTCCCCATGACTCCTTCTATTTTTTCTTTGAGACAAGGTCTTGCTCTGTCGCCCAGGCTGGAGTACAGTAATCGTGGCTCAGTGTAGCCTTGACCTCCTGGGCTTGAGTGATCCTCCCACCTCAGCCTCCTGAGTAACTGGGCACGTGCTACAGGTACATGCCACCATGCCTGGCTATTAAAAAATATATATATATATTTTCTGTAGAGATGGGGTCTCCCCATGTTGCCCAGGCTGTTCTCAAGCTCCTGACCTCAAGCAATCCTCCTGCCTCTGCCTCCCAAAGTGCTGGGGATTTACAGGTGTGAGCCACTATGTCTAACCACCTCCTTCTATTTTTGGTGAAAGACTGGGAGTGCCATGGAACAAAAAACCCTGAGTGGCTGCAGAGCTGACATTTCCAAGAGGACGCTTTCAGTCTGCTGACAGGGGCCCAGGAGCAAGGATGGGCAGGAAGGCTTTTCTCTGCAACGCACTTGTATTTCCCTCAGCACAGTGGGGCTGGGCACATTCAAATGCACTCAGCAAATGGTTAGTCCCTAGGAGACTTTATCTTGGTAACCTCAGGTATGCACCAATTGTTATATTTTTAAAATTCTCTTCTGTAGAGCCTAACACCTTGAGAATCAAAAACCTCTTTGTCAAATTGCATTCTTCTTCTAAGCTTGTTCACATACACTTTGGGATGGGGCCACTGACTCTCTGAGGAAATAATTGGAAATATGTTGGAACATTTCTCTCTCCTGCACATCAGGGATAACCCTGCATCTCAGGAGGTGAGCTTTATGCTATTGAGAGGTCGTTTCCATTGGGACAATCATATAAGCTGTTCACTGGTGATATTTTAGTGGAAACTAAAATACCTTCATACAAGCACCTGGAATGCTTACACAGAAATAAAAAGAGGTAGCCTGGTGCTGCCATATTAACACTTTAATGTTCACTAATATGCATTGTCAATGTCATGGGTGGCCTGAGATCTAGGGTAGCTTAGCTGAGTATTTATTTGTGTGCTTATTATTCATTCCTTTTATTTATGAATTAGGTAACTTATTTGTTTAGGGTAACTACTGAATTGTTATTAATTATTTATTTAGGATAGCTTAGTTGAATTAACTTATTTATTTAATGCCTCTGTGTTACTAAAAATGCTTGGAATTCATTCTGAGAGTTGGGAAATATTAAATCCTTACTTCTGAGAAATGACATGATACTCTCTGAAAAAACAACAAAACAAACCAAATAATCAATCTAAAATCAAACCAGAAATGGTGTCCCATCAAGACAGACAGAGAACTGAGGATAGGGTTGAGAGAGGCCACAGCAGTGAGCTGTACAGGTGGCTTCAATACCTTTCTTTAGCTTGAGGTGTCTGGAAAGAGGCCATCTTCTTTGTTCAGACCTGATGTGGCTGCAGAGAGGTTGAGATATTAGAGTGGCACTTGTGCTTCCTGGAAGGTGAATTAGATGTGCTTTCCCTATTCCTCTCACCAAGAGCAACTAGATGCAATGGACATTATACATCAAACAAACAAAGGAAGACTCAAAGGTGGAGAGAAGAAGGCGACAGGCTAGGGGCCTCAGGACCTGCAGGAGCTGTGGCAAGTTGCCTGATGTTGTGGTCCGAATGTCTGCGTCCCTCCGAAGTTCTTGTGTTGAAACCTAACTCCCAAAGTGATGGTATTAGGAGGTGGGGCCTTTGGGAGGTGATTAGATCAGGAGAGTTGGAGCCTCCATAAATAAGATTAGTGCCCTTATGAAAGAGGCCCCCAAGAGTCCCTTCCATCATGTGAGGATGGGGTGAGAAGGTGCCATCTGTGAGCCAGGAAGCAGGTCCTTGCCAGACTCTGAGTCGGCCAGTGCCTTGATCTTGGACTCCCCATCCTCCAGAACTGTGATCAGTTAAAAGTCTGGTGTTCGTAAGCCACTCACTATATGCTTTTTGTTACAGCAGTCCGAATGGACTAAGACAAAACTTGGTACCAAGGAGTGGGCTGCTGCTATAACAAGTACCCAAAAACGTGGAGGTGGTTTTGGAACTGAGTAATGGGTAACAGCTATAAGAGCTTTGAGGTTCGTGTTAGAAAACACCTACTATAGACTCTGCAGTATCAAAATGATAATAAAGGCATAAAATGAACAATTTTACACGCCCACACGCACACACACACATCCACATTTTACAACGTAGATGTAAAGGACCAGTCTCTTGAAAAAAATCACTACAATTCACCTATTATAAGATATGTAATTGGAATAGCCCTATAAATATTAAGAAAATTTAATTTGTAATTAAACCTCTACTCTTTTCCAGAAATCTTGAGGCAGAGGGTTTCCATGGAGAATGCTACCCAACCTTTAAAGAGGAATTAGTATAAATTTTAAACTACCTATTCCAGAAAATAGGAGAGGAAAAGACCCTACCCAATTCATCATACTGAAATCACAACCAGATGAAACAAAACAACAGCAACTGTAGACCACTATCCTCCTTAAATATTGACTCAAAAATCCTAACAAAATATCAGCAAATCAAAATAAGAAATGTATAAAATGAATTATATACCATAACCTAGTGTGGAGGCTAGGCTGTTCAATATTCAAAAACTGACCAAGGTTATATGCCCTATTAACAGGCTAAGAAGAAAAATCACATGATCATGTGCATAGATTCAGAAAAAGCATTTGATAAAACTTAACACTCATTCAGGATTAAAACTCTCAGAAAAATAGGAATACAGGAACACTTTTAAAATCTCTCATAAAGATCATCTACAAAAATGCTACAGTTGACATACTAGTGGTGAAAGACAGCTTGCTTTCCCTTGGGACTGGGAAGAAGCCTGGCCTGTCTGCTCTCACTGCTCTAATCCTGCATAGCAGTGGAAGGTGTAGTCACTGAAATAAGGCAGGAAAGGAAAATCAAAGGCATGTATATCAGAAAGGAAAAAATTCACAATTCTTCCTCTTTACAGATGGCAGGATTGTCTCCTTAAAAAAATCAAGGAATCTACAAAAAAATTCTTAGAACTAAGTGAATTCAAGTTCACAGGATGCAAGATCAACATACAAAAGTCAATTATATTTCTCTATACTAATAATATCTCTTCATACTAGTATTTCTTTGTACTGCCACGTGGACTACAAAATTAGAGATAGAAAACTACAAAAATACACTGTATAGAGAAACCTATAAAACACTGATGCAAGAAATCAAAGAAGATCTAAATAAATTGAGAGACATACCATGTTTATGAATTGAAAGACTCAACAAAGGTGCCAACTCTACCCAAATTGATATACACATACACAATTCCTATCAAAATATCAGTAAGATTTTTTGTAGATATAGACAATATTATTCTAAAATGTATATAGAAAAATAAAATAAATATAATGGCTGAAACAAGGTTATAACTCTCAAAACTCAAAAGCAATGGAAACCCCCAAAATTATTAGAAATGGCAAAAGACATGAATAGAAATTTCACTGGATAGAATATGTAGATGGCAAATCAGCACATGAGAAGCTGTTCTCAACACTATTGGCCAATGAGGGAACATAAATTAAAACCACAGGAGAGAGATCATTCTATACGGATAGGAATGGTTAAAATAAAAAATACCAGCAACATCAAATGCTGATGAGGATGCAGAGAAACTGGGTCACATATATGACAGGTAGGAATGTAAAATGGCACATCTACTCTTGCAAATAGCTGGGCAGTTTCTTAAAAAACTAAACACTCAACTATCGTACCAACAAGAAATTACAATCCTGGGCATTTATCCCAGAGAAGTGAAAATTTATTTTCATTTCACCCAAATACCTGTACCCAAATGTTCATGGCAGATTTATTTGTAATAACCCCAAACTGGAAACAGCCCAAATATTCTTCAGCAAGTGAATGGTTAAACAAACCATGGTACATCTACAGCATGGAATTGTACTCAGCAATAAAAAGGAATGAACTATTCATGCAAGCAACAACTTACAAAATATATAAAACAAAGAAAAAGCCAATCCCAAAAGGTTACACACTGCGTGATTCCATTTATTCAATGTTATTGAACTGACAAAATTATATTGATGGAGAGCAGCTTAGTGCTTGCCAGGGGTTAAGGATGGGAGCAGTGGGGAGGGACATGAATCCTATTAAAAAATGAAATAGGAGGCATGGTTGTGGTGATGGAAATGCTCAGAATCTTGACTGTATCAACATCCACATCCTGGTGGTATTGTACCATAGCTTTGCAAGACACGAATGCTGGAGAAACTGGACAAATGTGTGTGAGATTTGCCTGTATTATTTCTTGTAACTGCATCTGAATTTACAATTACTTCAAAATAAATATTTTCATTGAATTTAAAAAATTATTTTCTGACCAGGTGCAAATCCCTCAAGCCTACTTTATGGGGAATGCCTGGAACTCACATGCCAGGAGCTGCAGGGTCCTTCACTGATCACAGCTGTCTCTTGGTGCTCAGGATGGAGACTCCTGCTTGATGTGACTGTGACCTCATAATAGTGCTCCATATCTTTAACAACAAAAGGTCTGAATTGGGGGCTCTTTATTTTGACTGTTTTGGAGCCTGGGGTTGGGAGGGAATGGGGAACATTTCTATACGTACCTGAATGAACTGTGCGTCTGGTGCTCTTGGAGTAGATTCCATGCTGTTGAATGAAGTTTTTATAGTTCTTAGAACAGTTGTGACCACTCCCCTTGATGTCTCCTCCCCACACTCACATTTAAGTGCTTATTGAATCATTTAGGGTGCTTTTTCCGGCAAAGATAATAGAAACCTTGCTTGAATCCTCATATAACAAGAATTTTGGAGGTAAGGCACATAGACAGTGCAGATGCATTATCAAGATGCAGGTCCTTTCCTTCTGTCTGCACTGCCATTCTTAGTATTCAGGTGATAACATTCATCCCCAGTTGTCAACTCCAGGCACAGCTCCCCAGGCAGGCGAGGGAGCATGCATCTTGCCTGGTCTCTCTCCTGTATCTGGAGGCTGGCCCTAGCAGAGGGTAACTCATCTTCCCATTGCCCAGAATTGGGTGACATGCCCATTCCTGACTAGACCACCTCCACCCAGATGGGTAGATGTCTGCAGTGTCCTGTGAGGAAGACAGGCGAAGTGTTCCTGCTAAGGTAGCCGCATGGCACATTGTACCCTGCTTTGCATCAGCTATGTGTTAGGTGCATTACATTTGGTTCCGCAGCAAGTTTACACACTAAGTAGTGGAGGGTCCAGCACACAAAGGGGAGTGTCATTCATGGTGGTTGAGGCACACATGTCACTACACCCCAGGGGACAGGGCTGTGAGAGGAGGAGACTTTGAAAACAGAACTACCTTCACTCTCAGCAAACCCCTCATTCTCGACAGTGGTTATTTTGTGGGTTTGTACTGTCTAGATACCTTTTTTATTGTATTAACTTGTTTACTTATTAATTATTTTTAGACAAAAAGCAAACTTTTCAGCCAATGTGACTCCTGGCTCAGCCACTTTCACATCTGAGCTCATCTTTGTGAATGAACTTGTGAATAGTTCAGGCAGAATTGTTGCAAAGGCAGAGGGTGTCTTGAAATGAGCATCACACCCTGGCTGATGTTACCCATTTGAGCATATGCCATGCTGACTTTCTATTTCTCTTCTGGGTACCAGCCACATGTGGTTTTCAGTTCTGTCTTTTGGTGATCCCTGTCTTTAATATTTACAGATGGGCGAACTGACCTTCCGTGGATTCCTACACAAGAGTTCCTTAATGGGCAAATAGGCAATTATTTACAAGTGTGATCAGAGATTTCTCAAAGCAGTGTGCCAAGCTACAAGACTCCTTTCTGTAGGAGAAAAACGAAACTTGTAGGAATAGGAGAAGTGGAAAAAACCATTTCCTGACACTGGCATTTGTAATTAAGAAGAATATTCCATGTTGTTGCAACCAGGATTCCAAGCATTACCTGTTTCAGAGACCCCCAAGGAGTTGCTAGTTGGTCTGTTTGTACATGGTGTGTGGTAGGCACTCAATAAGTGTTTGCTGGTCAACTTTTGGTGGGTCTGGCATTTCTCTTACAGCACCTAGCTATTATAAGGATTCAGAAGGGCAGATACTGCAGATTAATGATGATTTAAAAGCAGCAAAACCCAAAGTTAACCCAGTTTTTCCTTATTATGCTCTTCAAAGCGGTTTTGGTTTGGCTTCAGCATCCCTTAGGGAAGGGGTTTGGATCCAGTCATATTTTATCTGTAATGATTCCCCATCTTAGGTTTGTAGGCAGTGCCTCTAGTCCCTATGGGTATCTCCGCCAGTCTAAACTAAATAGTGCCGATTGTATATTGAAAACATGCACTGGATTTTACAAACCAAGAGAAGCAAGAGAGAGACTTTTAAATTCTCATCAATGCATAAATACATTTAAATTTTTAAAAATAAATAGAATATTTGTCAAGGATCCACCTTAGCTAAGTCAGCATTCACACACGTGTGTGTGTGTGTGTGTGTGTGTGCACACTCCTGTTCCTGTCCATGAGGAAGTGGAGGAAGGGATGGCCCTGAAGATGCTCTGTGATTGGCTTAAGTCACCATTCTGTGTAACTGTTCATTAAAATATCATAGCGCTACCCATAGGGTGAATACCTACATAAATCTCACAGTGGTTTCTTTCTGAAATCTTTCAAACAATAAAAAGTTG
Source organism: Hylobates moloch (assembly GCF_009828535.3). Taxonomy (NCBI): domain Eukaryota; kingdom Metazoa; phylum Chordata; class Mammalia; order Primates; family Hylobatidae; genus Hylobates; species Hylobates moloch. Next base: position 50,856,090 of record NW_026652284.1, on the reverse strand, counting down.
TTTAAGGGCTAAGCCATGTTGCTCAGCAATATTATGTGTTTACATAATTTTATTTGTTTATTTTTTTATTTCACAGCTCCTAGGACTTCAGGCATTAGGATTAATTCGTAAGAAAGCTCACTGTGTTTCTCTGAAGTTTATTTTATGGTAGGAGAATATTTTCAATAAATTATGAACTCTGTGAAATGTATATGTAGTTGATGGACATTGAGTATATTTTCACTCTCATTGGATGGTTCTTCCATCAAAACTTATTTCTTGTCTGAAATATACCAATCAGGCAACATTATCGATACTATCATCTTCCTTACTCTTCACCCCTCCTCCTTAAGTAACAAATGGCTATCTTTCATCCTTTGCTCTATTAGTTCTAATCAATACCCTAATTATGTAAATGATACTCAGCAGTGTTATCAGGAAGGGACTTGTCAGAGGAAAATTGTTGAGGCGTAGATACACAAGGAAAGACAAAATAAATGCTTCAGAATTTTATACAAAGAAACTTTTCTATTCAAATAACAGAGAAAGTAATTTGAACAGCAGGGAGAGTGACAGAAGTTGGGGAAGGGGGCAGAAGATATATACATGTATATATCAGAGAAAAAGAACTGAAGGCATAGGAGACATGAGAAAATCCATATCCTTATATTTTATATATATATACACACACACACATACATTATTTTAAAAGATGCTTGTAGAATCCATATATTACGTTTGTGAATGTCTTTAAAGATTTGAAAAATAACTTTTAGTGAATTTAGAAAATGATGGCCGGGCATGGTGGCTCAGGCCTGTAATCCCAGCACTTTAGGAGGCCAAGGTGGGTGGATCACCTGAGGTCAGGAGTTTGACACCAGCCTGGTCAACATGGTGAAACCCCGTCTGTACTAAAAAAAAAAAAAAAAAATTAGCCGGGCGTGGTGGCAGGTGCCTGTAATCCCAGCTACCCGGGAGGCTGCGGCAGGAGACTCGCTTGAACCCGGGAGGCAGAGGTTGCAGTGAGCTGAGATCGCGCCATTACACTCTAGCCTGGGCAACAAGAGGGAAACTCTGTCTCAAAAAAAAAAAAGAAAAAAAAGAAAAAAAAAGAAAAAAGATAATAGTTCAATTTTACAATAAGAAAAGTGTGCTATAACATAGCTTAAATAAAGTCGCACATGAAGTGTACCTACCCTTATTGAACCTCTTCATGGGTTCCATCTCCTAGCATCATGATTTCCTTGTTTGCCAGCTGCTGTGTAGAATAGCAGATTGTTATTTTGTTCTGCTGTACTGGCATTTAATAAAAAGGCCCATATTGAATCCATATAGACATTCTTTTTTTTTTTTTTTTTGAGATGGAGTCTCGGTCTGTCAACCAGGCTGGAGTGTAGTGGCGCCAACTCGGCTCAGGCTCACTGCAAACTCTGCCTCCCCGGTTCACGCCATTCTCCTGCCTCAGCCTCCCAAGTAGCTGGGACTACAGGCACCCGCCACTACGCCCGGCTAATTTTTTTTTGTATTTTTAGTAGAGACGGGGTTCACCTTGTTATCCAGGATAGTCTCCATCTCCTGACCTCATGATCTGCCTGCCTCGGCCTCCCAAAGTGCTGGGATTACAGGCATGAGCCACTGCGCCCAGCCCGAATCCATGTAGACTTTCACACCTGAGTGACCTGTGCTTCAGAGCCTGTCACAGTCCAGGTGAAAAACCTTTGACAACTTACCCCAGGGGTGCTTACCTGCACGTTCTCTGTGGCACCGAAGTGTTTGTCCTGGGACCCTGTCTGCTGGTTTCCAGCAGTGTTTGAGTGGCCTGTTTTTCTGTGGTGACACGCATGGACTTATGATTTATACGTGTGGATCACTCCTGCAGCACAGCAGGTGCGATCCAGCCAGCTGCAGCTCTGCTGCTTCTGCTCAGAAGCGTGTGAGAACACACTGGAGAGGAGAGTGAGTTTACCACAGGGAGAACTGCATACTTTCTAATTTCCAGACCTTGGTGATTCTCTACTACTTAACAAAGTTAACAAATAATTTTTGGCACACCTCACAGACAGCTGACATGCAGTGACCCCTGATTGCTCTGCCTGCGCTGTGGCAAACACGGAACCAGAGCCGCTGCGCTGCGGGAAGGCAGAGTTCAAGGGGTGGAGGGCGGGGGTTAGAAAAAGCCCTAAGTGACCCCTCCCTGCTTCCTCCTGCTTCAGCTGCCAGGAAGGTGACTGAAGCCATCAAAGCCTTTGTTTCCTTATCTGTAAAGTGGGAATACATGACCCCCAACCTCATTAGACTTTTGTGGTTATGCAATGAAATGACCAGCTTAAAGCATTTAGCGTGGTGCCTGGCACAGAGTGAATAGCTGATATACGCTAGCTCTATTATTATAGCTAATCTAGCGATCTCATTTGATTGTCTTCCTGAAGAGATGCTTTCAGTAAGTGATGTTTCATCATAGACATCGTAAAACTTTACATTCTCAATGTTTTCAAACTTCTTAGCAACAGGATCTATTACTGACAAACAAGATCATTAGAAAATAAAAAGTATGACATTCAAAGACCATAGCTATAATGAAAAGGACAATTTGTGTAGTATTATTCAATAATGTCCTGAAAGATGACATCATTTTTACAGTTGGTGTTTTAAAATATCTTTCTATATACAGAGAAGTCGATTACTCTGAAGATTATTATGGGACCGGTAGCCTTTGTGTTTCTTCCTGCTATGGCTTTCAGACCATCAGCACATAACATTTTTGCCAACTTATTGATTATGTTTTAAAAATTAGCATAAATTCTTAAAATTATTTCTTCTGTTGTATCCACGTCAAAAGGTTAGCAAAATAGGATATATCCATGTTTGTCTGCATTTGTCTAAAAATGCCAGAAAAAAGAGATCTGTATATTTGTGCTCTTTTGAACTTTGACGATATCACATAATCTTAAATATCAAACTAACTCAATAGGTATTATAATTTTTTTGGAGTATTCATTTTATTATCAGAAAATGACTATATAGCCCTCTACCAACTACCATATTTATTGCAATGTCTAAATAGAGGCCGTAATAATTTTTTAATAAACTGATGCATTTCTTCCTTGAAGGCTATGCAACAAATTGCTTTGAAAAACCTCCCGACTCACTTTAAAAAGGTTTGAATTTTGCATATATTTTCAATAATACTAAGTCATTCATTCCTTGTGTGCACAAAAAAGTTAAAAAATATTTTCTTGTCCTCAATATGTTTTATTTCAAGATGCCCCAGCAGAGACCCCAGAACTATTCTGCAAATGTTTATTGCAGAGGTTGCTTTGAGGTCTTGGGTGTTTTCCATCCCATAGTTGGATATATTTTGCCATCCTTTCTTGTCACTGACTTGGTTTGAAGGTCACCATTTACTGTGTCATTTGCATCTTGTCACACTGGACAGCAGGTGATGAATTAGCTCATGTGATATGGTTAATTTCATATAAAGCCAATCAATAGCATTATATTCATTATTAAAGCTTCTATTGATTAAAGACTTAAATGTTAGACCTAAAACTATTAAAATCCTACAAGAAAACCTAGGCAATACCATTCAGGACATAGGCATGGGCAAGGACTTCATGTCTAAAACACCAAAAGCAATGGCA
>NW_026652284.1:50837901-50852070 GCF_009828535.3 Hylobates moloch | reverse complement strand
AAAAAAAAAAAAAAAAAAACTAAAAAAAAAAAAAAAGAAGAGGAAGAGTGATGGAGCTAAATACGCGAGCATGCTCAGCCCCCAGCCATGTGATGCCTTGCACCACCTTAGGATCGCAGAGTCCCCACCAGCAAGAAGGCCCTCACTAGATGCAGCCTCTCTACCTTGAACTTTTCAGCCTCCATAACTGTAAGAAATAAATTCCTTTTCTTTATAAATTAAAAAAAAAAGCTTCTATTAAACATCTTGTTTTTAACCAGAAATTTACTACTAGTTTTAAAGGGAACTATTTTGTACTGTGCAGTTTTCCACCAGAGAAAAAAATACGCAGGTTGAAAATTATAACTTTACTTGAATAGATCAACTTATTAGAACATATAAACTGAGATAGGCACCTGGTTCCATTGAGATAAGCAAGGGTTCAAATTCTGGTTCCTTCACTTCTAAGTAGGATATAATGCTTATAGTATTATAACGCAGTTTTAAATTTGTAGATTGAATTTACCAGCCCATCCCAAATTTATAGGTTTTAGAACGTCAAATAAAGGCTGACCATTAAAAAAATACATAAAGTTGGAGTGGTTTATTATTAGTAAACAGAGCTTTTTATTTTATGAATAATGTAAAATCTCTTAACAGAATTGCTTTTTGTAGATACATTGTCTTAAAACCAGCATTTAAGTTGTTTATATTTTATGGGTTATTTCCTTTCCATTTCAAATCTTGAGTCTAAAACATGAAAAGGAGATTGAGCAATAAAGAGACTCCTTCAAGGAACTGATACTCTAGAAGACATCAGCACTTGAGAAAATAGCTTTTAAACAGCAGCTAAAATATGAGGCCTCTCTTTTAGATATCCTAAAAATCATCTTCTTTATCGTGTTTTATCGTGTTTTCTCTTTCTCAGGAAGCTGTGTCCTCTGTGGGCAGAGCCAGGGTCGCAGAATGAGTGGATAGATCAGCGCGGAAAATGCTGGCGTGAGAAGACCTCACTCAGACCTCCCAGGCCCACGCTGATGGGACACTTTTCATTCCCTTCCGCTTCTTCCATTCTCCCTCTTTTCCCAAGCTCCATGTTAGATACTTTTAATCTTATGTCCTTCTTCTCCAATTCAAGTTCCCACCACTGAGGACCTCTTACACTTCTTTCTCTATTGACCTTTGTTTCCTGGGCTTGGTAACAAGAGTACACAAAGTATCAGAAAGAGTCCAGATGAGTTATTTTGCTATCTTTTATTTAAACACAAACAAGCAAAGCAGCATCTCAAAACATAATCTACCCCATTCTCTTGTTATCTCAAAAGCTTGTCTTGGCTGGGCGCAGTGGCTCATGCCTGTAATCTCAGCACTTTGGGAGGCCAAGGCAGGTGGATCACTTGAGGTCAGGAGTTTGAGACCAGCCTGGCCAACATGGTGAAACCCTGTCTCTACTAAAAATACAGAAATTATCCCGGTGTGGTGGTATGTGCCTGTAATCCCAGCTACTCTTGAGGCTGAGACAGGAGAATTGTTTGAACCCGGGAGGCGGAGGTTGCAGCGAGCCGAGATCGTGCCACTGTACTCCAGCCTGGGCAACAGAGCAAGACTCTGTTTCAAAAAGAAAAAAAGTTTTTCTTTTGATATAGTCACTTAATATTGTTGAATTAGTATAATTTTAATAGATTGTTTCTAAAAAACATAGTTCCTTTTGGTGGCACATGTGATTATGGGAGATTTCTAGAGGAAATCATCATAGTTTATCTTTAAAATACCATGGGATTTTTTTTTGGTAACAGTTATGTAATTGCCATCAGGCATGGAATACTTTGGTGGTGCTGAAATGCCTGTGCACTCAAATATACATTTTCTGCTCTGCAGCAGAAGGAATATTAGAAAATGCACATTTAGTTTTGGGGGGACTATGAAATGGAAATTGTGTATAACCATTTCTCTTATTCAACCACAAAGGGTGTGGAACATTATTTCATAACGATCTGTTTGTTGGGTCCAGAATTCAGTCTCTTTTAAGGGAAACGTAAAATAAAAGCCACCATGCATAATCATAGAGTTGATGTGTTTATTTTTATATAAGGCAATCAGTTCAACAAAAATTTTGAGCTGTTTAATAAAATGTGACCACTATTTACTACTACCCCAAGTCTTGACTTCAGGGGCTGTTTACCAGCCAGCTGGTGGTTTTATACACTGGAAGAGTTTGGCGATGTGTCTCATGGCTTCGTTGAAAGGCTCTCCTATGTCACACAGACTTTTCTTAATTTACTCATGCATTCGTGCAATCTTACTGTGGGTGATTATTCTGTAACTGTCCCCCAAGGGCAAGGAAGGGCTCTGGACACTTGGTGCAGGAGTGGGAATGCCCTGTTCCCTGCAATCTCCATCGCTACCCACAGAACAGTTGCTCCTGCACCAGAGAGGGTTTCTTTGCATTTTCTCAACCCCGTAGTAAATTCAGGGGGGTTTGTGAATGTGCTGTCATCACAGTTACTGATTCACCATCAGTCTGGTGCTGCCACCTCTGAAATCCGACATAAACATCTCACTCCTACAGCTCTCATCAGGGCTCAGCTGCCCACACTGCCCATGACTGCACTCCACCAAGCAGCTGGCTGGACCATCTCACTGCCCTGTGGACAAGCCATCTAAGGCGGAAGTCTTTGTTAGAGTGTGGTCTGTCTTGTGAAGCTGCAGAAGTGATGTCCGAGCACACAGTGAGTCAGGGGACATCCTGGAGGCCATCTGAGCAGCCAGAGTTATTGGTTAGTTACTTGGCCTATGCATCTCTTATTTTTTTTTTTAAGCAAATGGTAAATGCCCCTTTGGGATAATCAAATAATGTAATCGGCTCTCTTGCTGGGATTAGATCAATAGAGAATTTTGATTTTCAAGGGTTGGTTGAGGAGGAGATATGGGAGCTGCAGTGCCTGGGCAGCTCGGGAGGGGACAGTCCCAGCATTGACGGCCACAAAGGCTGGACTCTAACTGCCTGGCGATGTAAGGAAGGTGTCGGCTCTCTGAGGCCTGGGGAAAGAGGGTAGCAAGTCCAGTGAGATGCCACTGAAGATAAACAGACAGCCGAGGGATTTTCCTCTAGGTCTTGGTGGTGACAATTCTCAGGGTATGTGCTTGATCTCCAAGTCCATCCACCCCCCTAGGCTCCACCCACCTACAGATAAAATTCATGTGATGTGGTAAGAGTTCAATAAACGTTTACTGTTGTGGACGGAATTGAACTTAATCCTTTCCTAAGCCATGGTGTTTGTCCTTCAAAGGCTAAATAGCAAAGAGAACCTGTGGCATGAACAGAATGCATCACTGCTCTGTGGAGACTTGGAATCTAAAGGATTTGCCCACATGAGGGGGAGAAACAGTTTAGCTAAATGGGAAATGTACAGTTAAAGATTTGCCCATTGAGTTCTGTTAGAGTGGGGAAACATTTACTTCATGCTCATGATTCCTCATTTGACTGTGCATAGATTTCTTTCACAAAGATATGATGTAATTGTAGTAATATTTTCTTAGTATATCAGGGCCCGGAGTGAAATTGCACGTGATATTACATGGAGACTTATGCATTGAGCTCCAGAGTTCTCATTTGACAAACTTCCCCCACTTACAAAAAGGCTTTTCTTTTGTTAAAAAGGCCAGGTACTTTCTGAAATACCACGTTCTCTGCCTTAATCAAATCCAAATGGTGTTTAGGAAGATGCAAGAGAAATTATTGAAGCTTTTACTTATTTACAAGATACAGATAACAAATTTAGGGCTTAGCACTATTCAAAGGCTTATTCTTTTGGAAGCAATTTGATGTCTTGAGCCTGCATAAACCCTGTGTCACTTTTTAAGGCTCTTTTCCAAGTCACTGTTGCTTTTGACCATCCATCTTGTTTCATAATTGCTCTTCTAGTTTTAAAGCAACATCATTCTTGAAAATGTGCACTTGAAAATTTAAAAGGCAAAGAAAATATGCAAAGTTGAATGCAGCTGGCAGGGACTGGCCTAAGTAAAACAGCGTACTTCTTTGATGAAAGCATCCAGTGTCGAAACTGTGACATGGTCAAAGACTGTGTGCTCTGGATTAAAAATGTAAGTGGCATATTCTGAGCCTAACAGTTAAAAATCCATCAGAATTTAGACTCTGGGCCAATAGACCAAGGCACCATGTCCAAGTTGAGTATTGCCAGTACATTATCCTGTCTTTCAAGAGATAGATGTAAGAGTATTTTTCTCATTTGTGGATGCACTCAAATGGGTTTTCTTCTTGATGGAGAATTTTTAAAAAGAGGCAAAGTTTCCCTCTTTGTCACGGAAAGGTACTGCCAACAAGTGACTTTTGGAACTAGGGTCTGGTAGAATCAACAAAGCTAAAAATGAATGGAACTGAAAGGTTATTCTGGCCTTTTTATGACCTGAGAAACTAAAATGATTTTTTTCATAAAATTATTAAGAGTAATCTACTAACATCACAGAAGTTCAGTCACTCATTGGCTTTATGGTGTTGTAAGAGAAAAAAAATGAATCATATTTCTTCCTTAGTGGCATCTCACTTCCAGGGGCTTTTGTTCCTTTCAAGGGTGACTTCCGAGTGAGTCCTGCCTTGGTATTTGTACGACCTACATAGTGTGCAGTCTGCCCCCAGCTCAGGAGCCCTGTGTGCACTGCAACTCATTTTAAAATGCAATGCGTTATAATCTTTTCCTTAATTCAAATCTGATGAATTATTTGAAGTCTTACTCTGTTGTTTCTCTGATGGTCCTAGCATTTCACAGATGAATACTTTCAGGGGAAAAAAGCATTCATGCAAATGAATCTCATCTAATGTTACTGTGTGCCGTTCCCACTCAAAATGAAGCTCTTACCCATTGGAACATTTTCTGTTTCTCCTCCAGACAGAAAAATCTGAAAATCTATAGATCAGAATAAAATAGGCTAGGAAACATTTAAGTAAGTTTGTTCAGTAAAAATGCTTCAGTGAAGAGTCCCTCAAAACCCTTTTCACCTTATTGAGAGATCCATTTCTTTAGGTCACCAAGGCAAACTTTGTTCAAAGCTCCTCATATCTTCTCCAGGAAAGAATAATCTCTTACAGCTGTGGTGTGAAACTCATGCACAGGACTCTGATTTGGAGAGCACCACTAAAGGATTTACTTGTGCTCTGGTTACATGGTGGAATCTAGCAGAGAAGCCCAATGTATCCTGTGCGGTCACTTTGTCTACCTATCACCCACGTGCTTGTGCCATTTTGTTTGTTTGATAGTATCACAGGTTCCAGCAAGGGTTTAAGAGGACATAACAAAGGCACAGAGGACCCTAGGTAGCCGATTGCCTATGCCCAGTTACATTGGCTCCTGTAGGACTGGACATTTGGCTGAAGTCACAAAACAGACACAAACAGAATGAAGCCAGTGGAGACGACTGAGAAACTGACCCGCCTCTGGCACTTGTCTGTATCCACACTAGAGATGGAACTCTCAGATGACTTTTGGGCCTGCCAGTTTCCCATCCACAGGGCCACTGAATCCAGGCTGAGAGAAGAGAGGGGTCAGATATTTATTTTACTTTTTTCCTCAATGGTTTTTCTTCTCTTTTAACACTGTGGTTTTAATTCAGGGCAAGCTTGTTTAAAGTCTCATGAAGTAATTTATGATACAATAAGTCAAATAGATATTATATTCTTTTTCTTGTTAAAATTCTTGCACCTCTTATTTAGATTTCCATGAAAAACCCTATGCTGTAAGATAGTTAACTTTTTAATATCTACAGCTGATACATTCCTAACTATACAGTTATATGTGTATTTATATGCATATGTATGCATTGTATCGTTAATATATGTACATATATAACTACAAAGAAGAAAAACTTTCTAATCACATTTATAAATTGAAGGCCATAAAAGAAGGGCATTTAGCTCAGTTACCTAAGAGTGACTGGTTCACGGTATAGAGTCCACTTAAAAAGTATTTATTGAACGAATAAATACAATCGGTGGGGATGCAACTAAGCATAAGCATTTTTGTTCTTAATTGAAATTATTCTATGGTGTTTATTTGACAACTTAGAAAAGCCTTCATGTTAGAATAAACATCTAAGGGGTATATTTGAAGAAAGAAAATAGCATTCTACTTATTAAAGTGATTTTCAAAGGTCTGGAATTTTACAGAATCTCTCACAGGATTAAAAAAACACAGAAACTATCTATTACTCATGGAATAAGCCCCACAATCTCTAAGTTATACATTTGCTGAACAGCTTCTTTTTGATGTTAAAACAAAACAAAACGAAAAGCACAAAACCCTTCCAACAGAAGAAAGCTGAAAACCAAGCAAACAAAAAACGGATCTATTTCTTTAGAGCCTATTTCTGTGCATGCGCTTCAGAGCACTTCCACTGAGATGTGGCTGCATGTGACAAAAAATTAGGAAGAGGCAATTTAGCTGCCTGCCTGGTGTAATTTTTACAAATGGGCTACTTTTATTGGAATCTAAAGATTTTGCATAAAAGGAAATCCAAAATGTGAGTAAAAAGAGGTTTGACATTGAAGTCATGTCTGGCAAAGTGCTTAGTGCCTTCTGAGCATGAATTAAGTATTTTCTGTGTGGAACGAATGAAGGACCAGCCACAGTGCTTGCTGAGCTTCCATGCAGTTGGCAAACTCTGTGACTTGCCATGCCAGGCCATGGCGTCTAAGCAGGTGGCATGCTGTCCGTCCGCAGCACACCCTAGACCAAGGAAGCATCATGGAGGCCTCTGCTCCCTCATTGCCTTTTAAATTCCTCCAGCATCTTCCTCTCCTCTGATCGCCTAGCCTTGGTCAAGAGCTCCTATTATGCCTTCATAGACATATTGCTGTTTCTCATAGTAATGGTCATATTTTGCAATTATACACTGATTTTTATTTGAATAATGCCATTTTAATGGAGTGTTAGTTCCATGAAGGCAGTGGAGATTTGGTCACTACTGTATCTCTAGCATTTAGCACAGTGCTAAGACCTGTGGAGTGTGCTAAATACAGATTTCAAAATGAATGAATAAGATCATTGTAACAGTAATGGCCAAATTACTGTGGTTCTGACTATCACCAACTCAGACAGGCCTCTTATAGAGCTCCGTCAGCTGTAAGGACTGCCTCTGTGGGTCTGAAATGCTCCCCTTGTGGTTAAAGTGTCACCCTTGGCAGATGTTCTCTCAGCCCTTCACCACTGGCGGTGCTCATGGTGAAAAGGCAAGACTGGTATCAAGTAATGACCATTACTGATATTCCTGAGGCTGCAGATACTCGAAAGGGTCCTGTCTCTGCACCCAATACACAGCCTACCACCTGCTTGTGCCCATTGAACAAAGGCTACTTGCAAACAACTTCTTTACTGGTGAGACCTCAACCCAATCCCACAGTCATCCTTATTGGCTTTTATTTCTCCATTCTTAGGACAAAGTAATAATGGTCAAAATATCCTTCTTCTACAATGACAAAATATCCCATATTGATGTCAAAGTATGTGCCTGCACCCCCAGAGGGACCACCCCCAGTTCAGATCTGCTCTGTAAACCATCCTGTAAGTGACTAATTTATATGCTAAATCCTTGGGTGGGCCCAGCTTCAGCACTTGGGGCACCACTAAGGTAGAAAAATTCCACCACAGTTTTTCATGTGAACTCTACTCTTTTTGCATCCTCCAACGACTACTGAATGGTGCAGCTGAGGCCGAGCCCAGGCTGAGGAAACTCTGCAGAGCTCCTTATTCACTGTATGGGGAATGCCATCAATGTGGTGCCTGTGTCTGTGAATGATTAAGTATTTTTGGCTTAGTCTTGAGAGCTCATTGTAAAAAGAAATGTGATGAAGGAGAAAGACATCAAAGTTAGAATTGTATCTGCTAGAATTCTGACTCCCTCCCTGCAGCATTGACACCTTGTAAGTGCTACTAAGCACCTATTGGCATGCATTTCTTACTAAGTGGTAAATGTTAATCACCACTGTGCTTAGCTATTGTGAGGATTCAGCCTGCTGCACAGGAAAGCACTTGGAGCAGAGTTGGCTCTTGACAGTCCATGGCAAGGTCAGTGATCAGTCTTCCTTTCTTTAATTAACTGCTTGAGAAAATGTATGCAGCTTATACTCCAAATCCCCCCAAATCCTATTTGAGCTCTGTGCTTTTTTGTCTACTTTATTCATATGACCACCTTAAACATTCTTCATTTCCTAAGTCAAGCTAGGAAGCGTAATTCATTGCATGAGGGAAAAGCTACTTTCTGTGAGTTCTTTGTTTGCTTAGGCTGTATGCCTCTTTGTGCTATGGTATTGATTATACATGGCATAGGTATATAGACAGTACCAGAGCAACATTATACAAACATGGAAAACACAGTCTGGTCTTCATATTCAAGACCTCCTCTCTAGCCAGTGTAAGCTGCTGCCTGAGCGTGGCTGCCAGCAGCTCCACTGTCTCACCCTGTAGACCAGTGCACACTAGGACAGCCTGGAGGGGAAAACCCTGGGGACCCGGGAAGGGGAGTATTTCGGAAGATTTTTCTCCATCCTAGCCAACCTCCACCATTCTAATGACTGTGAAAAGAAAATTATATACCAATGTTTCTAAGGAACATAAATGCAAGAATCCTAAATAAAATATTAGAAAACTGAATCCAGCAATCTACAAAAAGGACAGTACATTATGACCAAGCAGGGTTTATACTAGAAAGGCAAAGTTGGTTTAAGATTTAAATATAAATCAATGTAGATTACTTTGTTAAGGGCATAAATGAGAAAAAATATCTGATCATGCCTGTAGATACAGAAAAAGCATTCATTAAAGTTTAATATTCTTTCATGATAAAAACTTGCAGTATACTAGGAATAAAAAGGCATTTTCTTAATCGATGAAGGATCTTGATCTAAAATACCCTACAGCTGATATCATGTTTAATGGTGAAATATTGAACATCTTCCCCCAGAGATTGAGACCAAAGTGAAGGTATCCATTCTCATTACTTGAATTCAACATATTACTGAAGGCTCCAGCCACTGTAGTAAGGTAAGAAATAGAAACATTATATACCAATACCAGGAGATTGTGTCCCGCACCTGGCTCAGAGGGTCCTATGCCCACGGAGTCTCACTGATTGCTAGCACAGCAGTCTGAGATCAAACTGCAAGGTGGCAGTGAGGCTGGAGGAGGGGCGCCCGCCATTGCCCAGGCTTGCTTAGGTAAACAAAGCAGCCAGGAAGCTCGAACTGGGTGGAGCCCACCACAGCTCAAGGAGGCCTGCCTGCCTGTGTAGGCTCCATCTCTGGGGGCAGGGCACAGACAAACAAAAAGTCAGCAGTAACCTCTGCAGACTTAAATGTCCCTGTCTGACAGCTTTGAAGAGAACTGCAGACTGCCTCCTAAAGTGAGACCCTGACCCCTGAGCAGCCTAACTGGGAGGCACCCCCCAGTAGGGACAGACTACCAACCCCCACCTCACTCAGCTGGGTACTCCTCTGAGACAAAACTTCCAGAGGAACGATCAGACAGCTGAATTTGCAGTTCACGAAAATCCGCTGTTCTGCAGCCACCGCTGCTGACACCCAGCCAAAAAGGGTCTGGAGTGGACCTCTAGCAAACTCCAACAGACCTGCAGCTGAGGGTCCTGTCTGTTAGAAGGAAAACTAACAAACAGAAAGGACACCTACACCAAAAACCCATCTGTACATCACCATCATCAAAGACCAAAAGTAGAAAAAACTACAAAGATGGGGAGAAAACAGAGCACAAAAACTCTAAAAAGCAGAGCGCCTCTCCTCCTCCAAAGGAACGCAGCTCCTCACCAGCAATGGAACAAAGCTGGATGGAGAATGACTTTGACAAGTTGAGAGAAGAAGGCTTCAGATGATCAAACTACTCTGAGCTACAGGAGGAAATTCAAACCAATGGCAAGGAAGTTAAAAACTTTGAAAAAAAATTAAATTAGACAAATGTTTAACTAAAATAACCAATGCAGAGAAGTGCTTAAAGGAGCTAATGGAGCTGAAAGCCAAGTTTCGAGAACTACGTGAAGACTGCAGAAGCCTCAGTAGCCAATGTGATCAACTGGAAGAAAGGGTATCGTGATGGAAGATGAAATGAATGAAATGAAGCGAGAAGGGAAGTTTAGAGAAAAAAGAATAAAAATAAATGAACAAAGCCCCCAAGAAATATGGGACTATGTGAAAAGACCAAACCTACATCTGATTGGTGTACCTGAAAGTGATGGGGAGAATGGAACGAAGTTGGAAAACACTCTGCAAGATATTATCCAGGAGAACTTCCCCAATCTAGCAAGGCAGGCCAACATTCAGATTCAGGAAATACAGAGAATGCCACAAAGATACTCCTCGAGAAGAGTAACCCCAAGATACATAATTGTTAGATTCACCAAAGTTGAAATGAAGGAAAAAATGTTAAGGGCAGCCAGAGAGAAAGGTCGGGTTACCCACAAAGGGAAGCCCATCAGACTAACAGCTGATCTCTTGGCAGAAACTCTACAAGCCAGAAGAGAGTGGGGGCTGACATTCAACATTCTTAAAGAAAAGAATTTTCAACCCAGAATTTCATATCCAGCCAAACTAAGCTTCATAAGTGAAGGAGAAATAAAATCCTTTACAGAGAAGCAAATGCTGAGCGATTTTGTCACCACCAAGCCTGCCCTAAAAGAGCTCCTGAAGGAAGCAGTAAACATGGAAAGGAAAAACTGGTACCAGCCACTGCAAAAAATATGCCAAATTGTAAAGACCATCGAGGCTAGGAAGAAACTGCATCAACTAACGAGCAAAATAACCAGCTAACATCATAATGACAGGATCAAATTCACACATAATAATATTAACTTTAAATGTAAATGGGCTAAATGCTCCAGTTACAAGACACAGACTGGCAAACTGGATAAGGAGTCAAGACCCATCAGTGTGCTGTATTCAGGAAACCCATCTGACGTGCAGAGATACACATAGACTCAAAATAAAGGGATGGAGGAAGATCTACCAAGCAAATGGAAAACAAAAAAAGGCAGGGGTTGCAATCCTAGTCTCTGATAAAACAGACTTTAAACCAACAAAGATCAAAAGAGACAAAGAAGGCCATTACATAATGGTAAAGGGATCAATTCAACAAGAAGAGCTAACTATCCTAAATATATATGCACCCAATACAGGAGCACCTAGAATCATAAAGCAAGTCCTGAGTGACCTACAAAGAGACTTAGACTCCCACACAATAATAATGGGAGATTTTAACACTCCACTGTCAACATTAGACAGATCAATGAGACAGAAAGTTAACAAGGATACCTAGGAATTGAACTCAGCTCTGCACCAAGCAGACCTAATAGACATCTACAGAACTCTCCACCTCAAATCAACAGAATATACATTTTTTCAGTACCACACCACACCTATTCCAAAACTGACCACATAGTTGGAAGTAAAGCTCTCCTCAGCAAATGTAAAAGAACAGAAATTATAACAAACTGTCTCTCAGACCACAGTGCAATCAAACTAGAACTCAGGATTAAGAAACTCACTCAAAACCGCTCAACTACATGGAAACTGAACAACCTGCTCCTGAATGACTACTGGGTACATAATGAAATGATGGCGGAAATAAAGATGTTCTTTGAAACCAATGAGAACAAAGACACAACATGTCAGCATCTCTGGGACACATTCAAAGCAGTGTGTAGAGGGAAATTTATAGCACTAAATACCCACAAGAGAAAGCAGGAAAGATCCAAAATTGACACCCTAACATCACAATTAAAAGAACTAGAAAAGCAAGAGCAAACACATTCAAAAGCTAGCAGAAGGCTAGAAATAACTAAAATCAGACAGAACTGAAGGAAATAGAGACACAAAAAACCCTTCAAAAAATTAATGAATCCAGGAGCTGGTTTTTTGAAAAGATCAACAAAATCGATAGACTGCTATCAAGACTAATAAAGAAGAAAAGAGAGAAGAATCAAATAGATGCAATAAAAAATGATAAAGGGGATATCACCACTGATCCCACAGAAATACAATCTACCATTAGAGAATACTACAAACACCACTGCACAAACAAACTAGAATATCTAGAAGAAATGGATAAATTCCTCGACACATACACCCTCCCAAGACTAAACCAGGAAGAAGTTGAATCTCTGAATAGACCAATAACAGGCTCTGAAATTGTGGCAATAATCAATAGCTTACCAACCAAAAAGAGTCCAGGACCTGATGGATTCACAGCCAAATTCTACCAGAGGTACAAGGAGGAACTGGTACCATTCCTTCTGAAACTATTCCAATCAATAGAAAAAGAAGGAATCCTCCCTAACTCATTTTATGAAGCCAGCATCATCCTGATACCAAAGCCTGGCAGAGACACAACCAAAAGAGAATTTCAGACCAATATCCTTGATGAATATTGATGCAAAAATCCTCAATAAAATACTGGCAAACTGAATCCAGCAGCATATCAAAAAGCTTATACACCATGATCAAGTGGGCTTCATCCCTGGGATGAAAGGCTGGTTCAACATATGCAAATCAATAAACATAATCCAGCATATAAACAGAACCAAAGACAAAAACCACATGATTATCTCAATAGATGCAGAAAAGGCCTTTGAGAAAATTCAACAACCCTTCATGCTAAAAACTCTCAATAAATTAGGTATTGATGGGACATATCTCAAAATAATAAGAGCTATCTATGACAAACCCACAGCCGATATCATACTGAATGGGCAAAAACTGGAAGCATTCCCTTTGAAAACTGGCACAAGACAGGGATGCCCTCTCTCACCACTCCTATTCAACACAGTGTTGGAAGTTCTGGCCAGGGCAATGAGGCAGGAGAAGGAAATACAGAGTACTCAATTAGGAAAAGAGCAAGTCAATCTGTCCCTGTTTGCAGATGACATGATTGTGTATCTATAAAACCCCATTGTCACAGCCCAAAATCTCCTCAAGCTGATAAGCAACTTCAGCAAAGTCTCAGGATACAAAATCAATGTACAAAAATCACAAGCATTCTTGTACACCAATCACAGACAAACAGAGAGCCAAATCACGAGTCAACTCACATTCACAATCGCTTCAAAGAAAATAAAATACCTCGGAATCCAACTTACAAGGGATGTGAAGGACCTCTTCAAGGAGAACTACAAACCACTGCTCAATGAAATAAAAGAGGGTACAAACAAATGGAAGAACATTCCATGCTCATGGGTAGGAAGAATCAATATCGTGAAAATGGCCATACTGCCCAAGGTAATTTATAGATTCAATGCCATCCCCATCAAGCTACCAATGACTTTCTTCACAGAATTGGAAAAAACTACTGTAAAGTTCACACGGAACCAAAAAGGAGCTGGCATCACCAAGTCAATCCTAAGCCAAAAGAATAAAGCTGGAGGCATCACGCTACCTGACTTCAAAGTATACTACAAGGCTACAGTAACCAAAACAGCATAGTACTGGTACCACAACAGAGACATAGATCAATGGAACAAAACAGAGCCCTCAGAAATAATGCCACATATCTACAACTATCTGATCTTTAACAAACCTGACAAAAACAAGCAATGGGGAAAGGATTCCTTATTTAATAAATGGTGCTGGGAAAACTGGCTAGCCATATGTAGAAAACTGAACCTGGATCCCTTCCTTACACCTTATACAAAAATTAATTCAAGACGGATTAAAGACTTAAATGTCAGACCTAAAACCATAAAAACCCTAGAAGAAAACCTAGGTAATACCATTCAGGACATAGGCTTGGGCAAGGACTTCATGTCTAAAACATCAAAAGCAATGGCAACAAAAGCCAAAATTGACAAATGGGATCTAATTAAACTAAAGAGCTTCTGCACAGCAAAAGAAACTACCATCAGAGTGAGCAGGCAACCTACAAAGTGGGAGAAAATTTTCACAACCTACTAATCTGACAAAGGGCTAATATCCAGAATCTACAATGAAGTCAAATAAATTTACAAGAAAAAACAACCCCTTCAAAAAGTGGGCAAAGGACATGAACCGATACTTCTCAAAAGAAGACATTTATGCAGCCAAAAAACACATGAAAAAGTGCTTGTCATCACTGGCCATCAGAGAAATGCAAATCAAAACCACAATGAGATACTATCTCACACCAGTTAGAATGGCCATCATTA